>NC_137081.1:20825509-20972778 GCF_951640355.1 Cnephaeus nilssonii | reverse complement strand
AGTCCACAGGTATGTTCAAGGAAGAGGAGTCGTAGAAGGCGGGAAAGATGGAGGGAGGAAATGCCTTAAGAAACCATAATTTTCCTTTTACTTCAATAAAACAGCCTTGTGTTCCCATGGTGATTTTGTTTTCAAAGAGTGTCCTCATTTATTCCAATCCCATTCCTGGGAAGAAAAGAGGATGGTAGAGAAGATTCTTTCCACCTTTTTTGTCTTCTTTGTTTTCAATTAGTGAAGTAATTCATGCTCACTGACAAGAAGAAAAAACAACAAAATTCAGAGTATGTATGTTGCAAATATGTCTCACCCATTTTTTTGTTTGTCTTTTGACTTTGTTTATTATGTCTTTTGCAACAAATGTTTTATATTTTAATATTGTAAACTTTATTTTTTTTTGTAATTTATTTACCCTTTCCTACTCCAGAGTCATAAACACATCCTCCCATATTTTCTTCCAATACTTTCGTGTGTATGTTACCAAGGTTTTTAATCCATCTGGGTTTTCCTTTTGTGAATAATATGGCATAGAAATCTGATTTCATTTATTTTTTTAACCGGATAACTAGCAAATTGTCTATCCTTTTCCAGTTATTTGAAATGACAATTTGATCATAATTTCTTCATATACATTATGTATTAGATTCCTATTGCTGTTTTAACAAATGACACAAACTTAGTGGCTTAAAACAACACAAATCTATTTTACAATCTCCTAGAGATCAGAGTCTGCAGTGGTTTCATGGGGTTACTAGTAGAATCAAGGTGTTGGCAGCTCTGTATTCCTTCTGTATCCTTAAGGGAAGAATTTGTTTCCTTGCCCCCCACCCACCCCCCCCCCCCCCCCCCCCCCCCCCCCCCCCCCCCCCCCCCCCCCCCCCCCCCCCCCCCCCCCCCCCCGCTCACAGTGGTCCACATTCCTTGGCTCCTGGCCCCCCTATATTTTAAGTCATCAATAACCAGTGAAGTCTTTCTCTGGCTGCATTGCTCTGAAGCTGACTTTCATGACCCCCTCTTTAGCTTGTGGTTACATTGGGCCTACCTGGATAATACAGGATAATCTCTTCATCTCATTCAAGGTCAGCTAATTAATTCCATCTGTGACCTTAATTCTCTGCTGCTGTGTGATGGCTGAGTTGTGTCTCCCATAATTATATGCTGCAGCCCTGACCCACTAGTACCTTAGAATGTGACTGTATCTGGAGAAAGGACCTTTAGTGAGGTAAATAATGTTGCATGAGGTCATATAGGTGGGCCCTAATCCAATTTGACCAGTGTCTTTATAAGAAGAGGAAATTTGGACGTGGAAAGAGACACTAGGGATGCATGTGCATAAAGGAAAAGAGAATATGAAGAGGCAGTTATAGGGTGGCCATCTGCAAGCCAAGGAGAGAGGTGTCTCAGAGAAAAACAACTCTGTTGGCACTTTGATCTTGAACTTTCAGTCTCCAAAACTGTGAGAAAATAAATTTCTGTTGTTTAAGTCACCTAGTCTGTTGTGTTTTATTGTGGCAGCCCTAGAAATGAATATACCATTTAACATAACATATTTACAGGCTCCAGGGATTAAGACATGAGTGAGGAGGCTTCTTTGGGAGGCCATTATTCTGCCTACCGCACATTAGTTGATTTGTAGTTTTCTATTCTATTGCATTTATCTATTCATTTATTCCTGAGCCAATATCACATTAAATTTTTTTCTAGAGTGTTATAATTATTTTATCTGGTGGGATGGATTTCCTTTTGTGCTCTTCCTTGTTCTCATTTACCCAATATTTTCTTAATTATTCTTGTTTTTTACATATCAATATTAGAGTCATCTTGTTGAGTTTCCTGAAAATTGTGATTGTATTAAATTTATAGATTAGTCTGGAACAATCAACAGTTTTGAATGAACACAATATTTTTTCATTTAATCAGGTCTTTATGTATTCTTTTATTCATAATGTTCTTTGACATTTCCTGGTAGTAGGCTTTTCAGAGATGCTTTATAATTGCCATTGATATTGGAAATAAGTTGTTCTTCCTCTTTTACCAAAGGAAAACAGGCCTAGTGAGGGAATGGGACTTGTCTGAGACCACACGGAATCAGGGAACAAGCTCTAATCAAACACTCTATGATTCCTAACTCCTGTGTTTTACCCTTGGCCACATGAAGTCTCTGGGCCAGCTTCCATTAGATCCGGGATGCAATGTGTTGTTTTAAGTCAATGCTTACGTGTCCACTAGAGCAGCACTGGGGCAGGCCTGGGAACAGACTACCTTGGAACTTGAGATGGTTTAGAGGTCATGTAAGGGTCCTTCTTATTTTACAGATGAAAGCATCATAGGATAGAGGGTGATTGAGGAGAAGTCTGAGGTGCAAGCAAAGGAGCATCTGTAAAATCACTTATTCCTTAACCCTGGCCCATTAAGTAATCATCATCAGGGAAGAAGTGTGTGCTCATAAAAAGTAATTGAAAATAGAGCTGTTGTTCATAATTCACAAGAAATAAAAATCCAACTTCTGCTCACTGGGGAGCAGTAAATAGGCCCCAGGGCTCTTCATTAGGATGACTAGAAAGATTAAGAGTGATAAAAGAGAGACATTAGATTAATTTGAGCATGGAAGAGAATGTGCGCTATAGCTGGAGATTCCAAAGGTCCGGGAGTGCAAAGGGGAGTGATGGAAGTCTCTCAGTTTGCTCAGATCACCTCCCTACCTGACCCTAGCTATAGGAGCAGCAGTAGGTAGCAGGAATGAGCTTGATCTTCACCATCTACCTGGACATGCTGGGCCCTTTTCAGTACCTGCCCAGTTTGGATTCCCCAGCTTCTCACACAGCTTTAGGCAGGGGTTGTGATCCACTGGCTACACTCAGGGCTATACTGATTTGTAAATACTTCGGGGGATTTTCCAAATATCTTTCAGCAGTTGCATTCTCTAGATGGCCAATGTCTAAAAAAAATGGGCAAAGAAGGGTTTTTAGCTCCCAACTCGGCTCCACGTTTGAAGGCCTCAATTTTACAATTCAGGAAATGGAGGCTTAAGAAGGAAGTAACTTGAGTCAATATTGTTCATTAATCCTAGAAGTCTTAGAGCCTGAGACTCCAAGATAGTTCACATTTTAGGGTGTGACCCTTCTCCAGGCCCCTTTAAGCTGAAGTGTTAGATTATGAACTATAGAAATTATAGAGACCAATATGTCAATAGTGGTAGAAGTGTGTGTGTATGGAAAGGGGATATACAAGGAAAGGGGATAAGGTCTTTCATTTTTCTCAGAGGCAGATGGAAGACTGCTGCTCCCTCATGGGCTCAGAGGAAATGTTTAAACAGGAAATTGAGTATTAGATCAATTTGTCCATTCATCCAACTATTCATTTGTCCATCGATTCATCCACCCATCCACCCATCCACCCATCCACCCATCCACCCATCCATCTAATGTCTATATTAGAAATATATTGCTTTGCTGAGAAATTTGGAGTTAATGCTAGAGTCAGTAAAGACAACTGAAGATTTCTGGGTGTGGGAGTAGCTAGATGCAGGAAGTGATTTAGGGAGAGTGAGGCAGCATAAAGAGAGATCTAAGGGCAAAGGCTAGATGTGCTCCTTTCATATGTCTCACAGGTGAGTTTGAATGCACTTCTTTTCTGGTTGGTATACTGAGCTAGGTTCTGGTTGTGACTGAAAAGGGGTCAGACAAAAATGAGAAGGATGTAAGAATTGGCTAGAGCCCAACATATCAAGATATCTGATGTGATGTGGTCAGTGTACTTGTCTGGAGAAAAACCAGTTCAATAAATATCTCCTTAATTTTTCCTGTCATTTTTCATCCATCTTCCAGCCAATGGGCCTTGTGCTTTCTGGCAGGAGTGTTAGAGAGGAAAGGGCTGAGGCTGGGTATTGGGACTAAATATTTTTGCACATTTCTAGCCACTTCAGCAAATTCAGCAATCTGGTATATGGAATGGGTTGAGGAATTGAGGAGGGAACATTGTATATGAAGAGATAAGGCCACACAGCAGATAATGAATAAGCACCAAGAACTAACTTAGGGGCAGTGGGAAAAGAGACTCCCCTCCTCCATTTTTCATTAAACAGTTGCCTGCATAGGTCTCTGTGTTGGGGGCCCTGTAGAGTACACCACTGATCCCTGACCCCTGCCTTCCAGAGGATTAAGGCAAGGGATGAGGGAAGGAGCAAGAGATTTAGAGTCACACAGATCTGCTTATCAGTTGTGTGACATGGGCCCTGCTTGCTACAAGCTCTCTGGGCCTCAGTTTCTTCAACTGGAAAATAAAGATCAAAATATCACCTGACTCATGGGCTTATTTTGAGGACTAAATACAATAATGTTTGTGAGAATGACTTAAAGAATGTTAATCAGTAAAAATATGAATAATAACAAGAATTTTTCCAAAGTAATTTCCATTGTCTTTGGATACAAGCACATTAACTCCTGTTAAAAATCTTATGTGATGATACATCTGGAATGGCTAATGTCCAGGAGAGAAGAGACAACCTGGACCCCTCAGTATTTACAAGGAAGGATGTGTTCTCAGCCACAGGGTGATCAGAATATACGGATAAAACACCCTTCCTTTTTGAGAATGGGTACAGGTCTTATTTTTAAATTCATGACTCTGTATTGGTCATGAAGATAAAAATAGAATTTAAAATATAAATTAAATATAAAATTTAAAAATATAATTTATTGTATCTATTATATCTAGTTGAACGTTTTATGATTTTTGTGTGTGCATGTTTTTTGTTTTGTTTTGTTTTGTTCTGTGAATCAAATACAGAAACATAAAAGACTATTTCCAAATGGTTGGAGTTAGAGGAAGTGGGGGAAGAAACATGGCCCCAAGTTGAACCTAATGAGATTAGGGGCAGAACTCCATAGCTTCTTGGAAATGTGGTGGCCACCTTCCCTTTACCCTTGTCTGAACGGAGAACCTTGCTGCTTATGGTTTCTGGTACTGGTCTTCTTTGCCCTGGGGAGAACCTGCTACTTGCTGATCATCAATCTAGAGCTGCAGGATGAGGTCATCACCAGGATCAGGGCTGAGAACATGTCCCATTGTCTACACACAGGGGAGCAGGGGAGGGGTGGAGGGTCAGCAGAGAGAAACATTTTTTTCTGGCACCAGGTCCTGCTCCTGAGGAAATGAAGGATGTGAACATTTTCTGTTTAGTTTTAGTTTTCCTGTTCAGCAACTGATAATCTCCCCTTCTGGTGAAAGCATAGGTTCAGTTAATGCTCAGGCTTTTTGCCTGTTAAATTATTAAAATGCAAAATGACTACCTATTTGCTGGTGAAGAATATTTATTTCAATTCCTGAATCAATTTCCCCCCCCTCTCTCTTTCTCTCTCTCTCTCTCTCTCTCTCTCTCTCTCTCTCTCTCTCTCTCTCTCTCTCTCTCTCTCACCACTTTTTTCCTCCTGGTGTACCCTCCCCTTTGGAACTTGGGAAAATCCAATTTCCTTCCTGCCTTAATCTCTCTCCAGCGTTTGCACTGGCTCTGCTCTGCCCGCACCTGCTCCCTCCAGCTGTGAGATTCCTTTTGGTAAAATACTTTGTGTCCTGCCAAGTTGTCGATGGACAAGACCCCCATGGCCGCTTCCTGGCTCTCTTAATGAACACAGTTGTTCTATTCCACCAGGTCCCCAGGAGCTCCCTGTTTCAATCTATTAGCCAGCAGTGGTTTCCACATTTAGACTGAAACCCCTGACCTGGGCCTCCAAGTGCCTGCTCTTGACTGAGGAAAGAATTTGAAATCTAGCACTCCCGGTGCTGGTCCTAAGTGCTTTGGGCTTTACAGCCTCAACTCCTGTATCACAGGAATGTCAGGCTAAGCAGAGACACTCCAGATCTGCTGTCTCCCCAGCCCTGCGGCTAAACTATCATTATTAATGACAGCTATCACCACCCAGAACTCAGGTCATAAATAATAAGTGTCTTTCAGCAGTCACAAGAATGGCTGCAAACATTCATCATCTGCACACCTCTCGAAATAGCCAGGGAAATGAACAGCAGAATGATTATGGCCAATTTCTATCTCTATGTCAATGTTAACAACATTGTTTTATTTAAAAGAAAAGTCCAAAGCAGCATGAACTTCAGATGACAGTAATAGATAGTCTACAAAAAAAGGATTCTATAGTTAAATAAGTTTGGAAAACTCTTTGTTATAGAATAAAGTTAGATTCCTTTATAGAAAGACTTTTCTAAGTCTTTAATATACCACTGTGCATTGGGAATCTCCCAGAGAGGTAAGTTGTGGTTCCTCAAATTATTTGACCTTAACTTTATTTTCCCCTTTGGCATGCCATGTGACATCTTGCAGGACATTATTCAGTGGTGAGCTGGAAATATTTAACAACTGATTCTCCTGAGTGGAGAAAAAGCCCTAATCAGTAACGCATGCTGATTTCCATGATATAAATATTCCTACTATGGCTGATTTCAAGCTACTAACACAAAGTCACCAAACATGGAGTTGGGATGAGATAAACACAGTCAGCTTTCTGTGAGCTGCCACTCCATTTAAGAATTGCTGCTCTTGTGGTATTTTCATGCAGTTGCCCTCTTTTTATTGAGAATGGGGAACTGAACAAAGCCAATAGATGTGACTAGTGTTGAACTCCATAATAAAGCAGGAATAGAGTGTGAAAGGAAATTCCCAGGGCATCGAATGCTTGTTCACTTTTCTAATCAGTGATCTGAGTGGACTTTCTCTGCCTGAGACCGTGGTGGATGTCAGATTCTTTGATGAAGTTTCTTGGGCAGATTTGTCTTTGCTGCAACTCGCATGGCCTCTTGTCTAACTGAGGATAGAGGCATCAGTGCCTGTCCAGTCTTTGGACAGTTCTGTAACCTCCTGTTCAGTTGGAGTCAGAACAATCTTCCTGACCAAATTACCTGCTGACTCTGGGGCAACCCCCTTTGACCCTGACCAGTGTGTGTTGAATACTATTTACATAGGTCATCTGATAACACAAAAGCAATAAATTAGATTTATACTTCAGTAGCCTTTGGTATAGTGGACCACTTTCTCCTTTTTTCATCATTATCTTCTAGATTGCAAGAAGACACCCTCTCCTGGTTCTCCTCCTGCCTCTTTGGCTACTTCAGCTTTGTTGGCTTCTTTGTTTGCTATTTAAAAGCTTGGGTCCTTTAGTCTCAGTTTCTCTTTCCCTCCCCTTTCCTCCACTCCTTTCTCCTCTTCCTAGATGATTTGACACATTCTCATTTCAATATCACCATTTTTCTGAAACCAGACCTCTTCTCTGAGCTATAGACTTATATAATCTATCTGGATGTCTCACAAGTTTTTCAACTTTAATTTGTGCAAAAAGGAACTTGTTGTCCCCAATACCCTGTTTCTCCCTCAATCTTCCTTATCTCTATAATAGCATTTCCTTTGCTCTAGTTGCCTGAATTTGAAATCTAGGAATAATTTTTGCTACAGTTTTTGTTCTTATCTCCCATCTAATCCATCAATATTGAATGAATAAATTTCACTCTACTTTTCCCTTTTATCCTGAGGGTTCTTGTTCAATGGACCCGAGTTAGCCTGAACTCCCTTCACATTTCCCTTGTATTTTGTCATTGTCCTATGGAGTTTGCCATTCCATGCCAACCTCCACTCCCAAAAGTAGATGGGAGGTCTAAGGGAACAAGAAACCTTAGGAAATTCAGATGAATGAGGTAAATGCTTCAAGAAATTTTGGTTAGTGATTTATTTTTTTAAAAAAAAATATATTTTATTGATTTTTTACAGAGGAAGAGAGAGAGGGATAGAGAGTTAGAAACATCGATGAGAGAGAAACATCGATCAGCTGCCTCTTGCACACCCCCTACTGGGGATGTGCCCGCAACCAAGGTACATGCCCTTGACCGGAATCGAACCTGGGACCCTTCAGTCCGCAGGCCGACGCTCTATCCACTGAGCCAAACCGGTTTCGGCGTGATTTCTTTCCTTTATGACTTGTGTTTCTAGGATGCTTTCAATTTCATAGTGATTCCTCTGTATCCCAGTCTTACCTATGGGAAGTAGAGAATTCCAAGGAATTTCTCTCCATTGTTAAGATAGAGAAACTGAGGCTAAGGTTGTGACTGGACAAACTCATATAGAGGTCATATATAGGTAGTGATAGAGCCAAGTCATTCCTCTGGCTGCATTTCTAGTAGGTAGAAATATAGACCAAAGTTCAAGTTTCCCCAAGAACATTGCTGTGTTGAGGGATGAGAATAAAGAAGGGCATATCCAGGTTCCTAGGTCATTATGCTCATACAATTTAGGGGCCATCTTTAAGAAAAAGAACACACAATTCCATACAAAGGTGAACCTTTAATTAAAATGAGAAAAGAGTCACAACAAATAACAAATTAAAAAATGCTTACAAGATACCATGAGCATCACAGAATCTAGAAAATAACATTTATATTTTATTAATTAACAGATCATTTCTATAATGCTTTTTTCTACATTGTTGACTGCATACTCTTATTTCTTTACTAGTGACCCGGTGCATGGATTGGTGCACATTGAAAGGAAATTAATTAGAAGGAATCTTTTAATATCGCTATTCACCCTTTCCATAAAATAGAAGTGTCAGAGATGAAAGAAAATTAGTAAAATGTATATGAAAATAATATATAAATTGATTAATAAATAAGCAATAACAACAAAGACATGATATAAAAACAACAAAAACATGATATAAAAACAACATTGATAAAAACAATGACTGATAAATTGATTAAACTTATTCTAATATCTCCCTGTACACCACATTAAGAGTAAAAACACTTTCAGAGTGCTTGACTAATTTCCCTTGTGATGAAGTATTTACAACTTTAACTTTAACATCACATGCTCTTCGAACTCGAGAGAAAGCAACATATAACTGACCATGTCCGAATATGGGTTCAGGTAGGAATATTCCTACTCTGTTTAGAGTTTTTCCTTGTGATTTATTAATAGTCATCACAAATGCTGGCATCATGGGAAACTGTCTTCGAATTAATTTAAATGGGAGGCCAGTGTCAGACGGGGACAAATCAGTTCTTGGAATCAAAACAACCTCTTCTTCCCCAGATCCTATTAATATGTCAGCTTCAATTATGTTAGGTCTCATTCTTTTGATAATAAATGTAGTACCATTACAAAGACCCCATTTACTATTAAGATTTCTCAGGAGCATGATGATTGCACCTACTTTCAATTTTAATTTATGACACAACATTCCCAAAGGAGTAATACTATTAAAAATTTGATGAAAAAATTTTCCTTTCCAGCATCATCTGTTGAATCGATGGAATCATCACTCACATAGATGTGAAAATCTCCATCGAATATATCCAAAATTCCTTCATTTAATTTATGAACGTGCTCATTTTTAGGACAAAGAATTGCACATTTAGATATATTTTTAATATTATTTATAGGTACACCATTTCCAAAGGTAGCTTCAATAATAGATCTGTTACAAATCATTTCATGGGGGATTTCAATAATATCCATTCTTAAATAAAAACTGCTATCAAGTTCACCATCTCCAAGTTTTGCTAACCATTCACTATAAGCAGAATCCTCTGATCTCATATTTGTTTTAAGAGACAACTGTCTGAAACATCCCCAAACACTACAGTACTTTAAACTCATTTGTACTATGGCTAGTCGCATAGCATGTGGCACAATACTGAAACATTGTCAAAAATACCCTCTGAGAAGAACTTTCCCACCAAATGCAACATTCAAATTCATAATTTCTCTTAGTAATCTATCTATGGCATTTATAGCATGACTGAATGCCATGGTGCATTCATTAATAATGAGAAGTTGGGCCTTTCTAATGGTTTTAGCAACTTCACTCTTTATATCGAGTCTAGAAATTGGTTTCATTTAATGGAATTGGTAATTTATATTGGGAATTAAAGGTTCTCCCACCGAGAAGTAAATTTGCAGCAATTCCTGTAGACGTTGTGGGTAAAAAAGTACCACCACTACCTCTAATATAATGTATTAAAACTTTATAAAGATACGTTTTTCCACTACTACCTGGACCATCCAAAAAAAAAAAAAAAAGGCATTTGGGGTGTACAGTTTGATCTTCAATGGCTGAAGTTATAGTCTGAAAGGTTGCCAACTATTCATCATTCAGAGAATTGATCAAAACCTCTGCCTGTTGTCGCTCATACGATACATCACATATATTTGTATTCCTTAATAAAGGATTGTCAGGAAGTTTGAAATACAAACATTTCTTTCCATGCAATGTGAATACTTCTTGAATTTCGTTAAGGGCATGCACTTCACAGTTCACACAGGCACCTTCTCTTTGGTGTAATTTCCAACAAAAATCTTCAATAAAATGAGATTTATTCTCATCCCATAATTTGTCTGCATGAGAAGGACATCCAAACACGCATAAATATATACAAAACGCTGCTGTAGTTGTTTGGGCATTATTAAGGATGATTGCATTGTCAATCATATCTTTCCAGATAGTGTCGTCAATTAATAATCCTCGATGTTTAGCAGCTCCATGAAAAGTTTCATAAATTACACCTCCTACAGTTTGCAGATCAGCAAAACTTATTGTATCATTTACATGCAGAAGCAAAAGTCTAAGGTAATATCGTTCTGGTTCTCTAAAGCTCACAGTGAACAGTCTACTTAATACTTTATTCCTGCCCTTTTGGTGTTTTCTCCACAAAGAATTATTAAACACATAATGTTGTGGAATCTCCCAATGCTAATAATTACGCACATTGAAATCTTCTTGGTGCTAGTGAGAGTTTTATATGTATCGCGCATGAGTCAATGTTTATTTTTAAACTCGCGGCCCGGTGCATGAAATTCGTGCACTGGGGGGTGGTCCCCCTCAGCCTGGCCTGCGCCATCTTGCAGTCTGGGAGCCCTCGGGAGATGTCCTACTGACAGCTTAGGCCCACTCCCCTAAGCTGTCAGTTGGACATCCATAGCACTGCCGCAGAGGTGGGAGAGGCTCCAGACACCACCACTGTGCTCCCCAGCTGTGAGCCTGGCTCAGGGCTTCTGGATGAGCAGCGTTCCTCCTGTGGGAGCACACTGACTACCAGGGGGCAGCTCCTGTGTTGAGTGTCTTCCACCTGGTGGTCAGTGTGCATCATATGTACTGGTGGGTCGGTCAGTTGGACAGTCAGATGGATGTACAGTCGATCACTTAGCCTTTTATATATATAAATTATATGTCAATGATTTGGTAATATTTTCTATGTTTAGAATACAAAGATAATTTAGCCTTTTTTCTACATTGATTATAATTTCCTTTTTTATTGTAGATCATAGTACATTCCTGATAGTTTTATAACTTGTTATTGGTGATGTTTTGTAATTTTTAGTGTTTTTAAATTCTACATTTGGGAACACCTCAATCGCTTTTCTTTCATGTATGAGCTGTAAGATTTAAGGCATTTTAAGTTTTCTTACTTTTGAGATTTAAAAATTTTAAATTATGGTAAATATATACAACATAAAATTTACCATCTTAACTATTTTTAAGTGTCATGTTCAGTAGTGTTAAGTGCATTCACATTGTTGTGCAACCAATTTCCAGAACTGTTTTCTGGAGAGTTTGCAAAACTGAAACTCTGTATTCATTAAATAACTCCCCCCAGTCTTCCTTTCCCCAGACCCTGGTAACCACCATTCTACTTTGGTCTTTATGAATTTGACTGAACTCTAGGTACCCTATATACATGAACTCACATAGTACCTGTCTTTTTGTGACTGGCTTATTTCACTTAGCATGTCTTCAAGTGTCAGAATTTCCTGAATAATGTTCCATTGTATCGATGTACCACATTTTGTTTACCTATTCACCCATCAATGGACAGTTGAGTTGCATCCACTTTTTGGCTATTATGAATAATGCTGCTATGAACACGAGTGCACAAATATCTTTTTGAAACCCTGCTATATCCAGAATGGAATTGCTAAATTATTTAGTTTTTTTTTTTTTGAGGAACCTTACACTGTTTTCACAGCAGCTGAACTATTTTGCATTCCCACCAACAGTATACAAGGGTTCCAATTTCTCCACATCCTTGCCAATACTTGTAATTCTGTTTTTGTTTTGTTTTGGTTTTGATAGTAACCAGCCTAATGGGTGGGAGGTGGTATTTCATTGTGATTTTGATATCTATTTCCCTAATGATAGGTGATATTGAGCACCTTTTCCTGTGCTATTGGCCATCTGTATTATCATTTTTAGAGAAATGTCTATTTAAGTCCATTGCTCACTTTTCAAATGACTTTTTTGTTGTTGTTGATCAAGCTTCTTTGAGCAGTGGCTAAATTTAAATGTCTCTTGAATTGATTCACTCATTAATCAATTTGCCTTTCATGGTGTTGTTCATGGCATATTGTGAGTTTTATTATTTTTTAGTGTCAATGCAATTGGCAATAAATTAAACTTCTTTTCCCAATGTATTTATATAGTTTCCTTCTCTTTTAAAATTGAACACTCTAACAGTGCAAGAGTCTATTCATTACTCCTATTTAAAATGTTATTATGTCTTTTAATGTATTACTATTTTGGGATATCAAAATATTTTGTTGTGATTCACTTGTTGATTTTAGAATAATTCTTAGATATTATGTAGAAATCTATGAAAAGTAATTTCATTGTATAGTATGCTTGTAATTATATATTGAGTTATCAATTGTACTCCTGGTAAGAGAACACTTCCATTTGCCTAAGGACTGATGAGAACTGAATCCTCCACTTACAATTTCTATGCTTCTGATGATGAAAAAATTTTCTATAAACCCTCTTCTTGCTGCTTATGTTTCAAACTTTAATTCTTCTATGTTATGCAGATACTTCCAGTTCTGGTGCCATAAGATACACTTATGTCACATAGGCTGTCTTGCATGGCACTTTTATGCCATGACACTGGGTGAGTGAGTCAGTAGAGTGAGTAGTAGGAATATTTTTGGAATCCATTCATACAATGGGGCAGCTGAAACTATAGGAGAAACTGAACCACATTAATATATCCTAGTAAACCAAAACTAAATGTATCCTAAATTCAAATCAGTTTTAGCTAAATCCCCCAAATTCCAATAGGACCTGACATTAGAAGATGTGTGACTGGAAGAAGTCAGAATGGAAAGAGACAGTGATCTTAACAGATCATGGTTAAATATTCTTCTTTTGCAAATTTGGCAAAAAAGTCCCCAAACAAGTCCATCATGTAAAACATCTCTAGGACTCTTTCCAGGGACTTAAAACTGGCCTGTGCAAGTGAGGGGCCCAGAAGCTTCAACTTCATTAGTTTCAGGGGAAATCTGGTCTGGGTATAGGGTGGGCAAGTTGAGTCCTTCATTTTTCAGGTAGGGTAAGATGAGAAAAGGTGAAGAAGGGCAGTAATTTGCATCTTGAGAACCCAGGCTCTCAATTCAGGACCCTGCACATTTTCTAGACTCTCTGCCCTTCCTTTGCAATCGTACATCACATGCTCAGTATTCATGGAATGGCCCATTTTGCCAGCGGAGTATGGATTTCCTGGTAAGATCTTAGCAAGCTGTGATATTTTTATTTTACTATCCCCCCATTCTTTACCTACCACAAATGTCACTTTAATTGTTTCAGCATGAACCCTAGCTGACATTCTCAGTTCCTAAGGGTCTTTTAGTCCCAACCTCACAGTAAACTCAAGACATCCAAACAGTGCTGCCAGACATGGCAGCTGGAATCCAGACATCACGGCCGACTTGAGCAATTAGCTGAACTCCCATCCTGGGCTGGCCTCATTAGGGTTGTCCAGATGTCCACTGCTAGCGTAGCCTTCCATCCCTTGAGGCAGGCTGTCTCTCCAGGTGAGGCCAAACTAGTGTCTGTGGGAGGCTTGTCAGATCGCAGAGAGCCTTCCTCATGTTCAGGGCTGTTAATTGAAGTTGAGTGGGAATTGCAGAGGCACGGGCCATAGCTGTCCAGTCCCCAAGGCTCTCTGGTTTCCCATGCATAAACGCTGTCTGCACAGAGCTCTCCCCATCTGGGGACAAGCCCAGCTGCCACAGCCCAATCAATTGTGAAGGGTGGTCAGGCACAGTCACGCTGTTCATCCGCAGCTCAGCTCCCACCATAACTAAATGGGAACATCTGGGAAAGGGCAGGGCAGGGGTAGGAGGAGGAGGAGAAGGGAGGGGGAGTATTAAACCTGCTCTGTCTTTATGGGAAGATTTTTCTCTAGTAATATGTGCCTCTTCTTTCCCATGTGGTGGGAGGTGGGGCAAAGAGAATTTTGTTCTAGATCAATCTGACAGAGGGCCGAGCCAGATACCAGCTATTATTAGGGCCTCCCATGCATGCCACTGAGAAGATCATTCTCATCATAGTCTATGTGAATGGCGCCCCTTAGAATTTAGGGCTGCAGGATATGTGTGGCCATAATGCACTAGCCTTGCCAGTTAGACACACACTGGACCATGGGGCTTGTCTTAGGTTGGCTATTCACAGGAGCAGACCCTGAGATAAGGATTTGGGCCTGATATGTTTGAGAGCATGCATAGTTTGTGGTTGATGAAATACCTTGGGAGATGTTAGTCTATCCTGTCTTGTTTGCCATCAAATCATAGATTATAGAGCCCTCAAATTGTAGAGCTAGAAGGCATGCTAGCTAGAGATGATCTCAGTTCTCCTTGGTCAAACATGTGGGGTGCATGAGGCTCTGAGTGGTTGGGCTTCCTCAAAGTGTCACTGTGTCACTGTCAGGTCCACACAATGCTGGGCTATGCTGAGAGGATGCCTCATTGGCAGGAAGCATTTTTTCTAGTTGCATTTTTCTAAAATCCAGAGATGAGAAGATCATTTGAATGTCAGTTCTGCAGGAGGACATGAAATAACAACTGATGTTGAGAATGACTTTCTGGAACACTTCAGCTGTGAGCTATCACTTACCCTGGCTCGGAGCTCCCTCCATGCTCGGCTTGCTCACAGAACACCATGTGCCGAGTCTGTGTATCTGGGCTTGGAAAGCTGTCAGAAGACAGGGCAGGGTTTCCAGATTCCTGGGATCCGAGGGACGCCTAAGGACCCTGAAGAACTTTCCCAGTAGCTGGGAATTGGGTTATACTCATGGTGCAGACTGTCTTCTCTTGGTCCTGCCTGGCTAAGGGAGAACTTATAATAAAATGCAAAGGCCACAAAATAGATACCCTTCCCTCTCTTTGGGTTAGAGTCTTAGGTACAAAGGAAGGGAGCTGGCCTGGTTTCCAAGGGAATGTTGGAAGGAGGGGTGTTCTGCTTTTCTGCTTAGTTAGACAGGAGGAATTTAGCTCTAAGTTCCTCTTACTTCTCTCCTCCCCTTTGCTCTATATCCCAATATTTGTTCCCTGTAATTAAATTGTTAAATCAGGTTTAGTTATCTGGCTGTGATGGGAGAATCTAGAACACAGATTATCTTTCAAATTTCCTCCTAAGAATGTTAACATCATTTTTCCTTTGCAAGTACTGCACACCCTCTGCCTTCAGAGAGAGGGAAACAAAAACAAAAGAGATTAAAAAACAAGACAAAACAAAACAAAACAAAACAAAACAAAAACCCAAAACTCCACTCTCCAGCGCTGATATCACTGGACCCCCAGACTTGGGTGGCACATATTAATGTATAAGAGACCCAAAGAGAGGTTTTTGTTCAAAATAGCTTGGCTGAGCCATTCTGGATTTTTGCTCTGAGAAGATTAACCCAGGGTTCTTCTAGCTCAACTACTATTGCATGCTGTGGCCTTGGGTAAGCAAGTTTACTTCTCTGGACCTCTGTCTCTTCCTGTGCAAAATAAAGGAGCTGGATTAGGTGGTTTCTATAGACCTTTCCCTTCCCGACATTCCCAGCTCCACGCACTGTCCTGGCCCCACCTCTCAGCCTTCTCCCTGCATGCTGCTGCTATTCCACAGGCAGGCCTGCGAACACATGGATTTATGTGGGGCACTGGCTTTCCTCAGCAGCTCATTTCCGCTGCTTATTACCACAGGGACAGGGGTCATTAGTCTGCTTTGCTTACTGAAGCCTTCACTCCTGAGGTTTTATGTAGTGATAGCAGCTTTAACCCCTAGGACTAACAGCAGCAAAATTTCTGGTTTCACTTTGTTAATCCTGGAACTGAAAAGTGACTTTAGGGAGCACGGGTCGGTGGGGAAGAGAACAGAATGCCTTGAACCTTCAATAACCACTGATCTCTAATGAGCTGGGTAGAGGCAGAGACACGTGTGGGGGTATGCAGGCTGGGAGGTGAGTTGTGTCTCAGTTTCTTCTTTCTGCTGGGATTTGTATTGTCAGGTTGACAGTGGTTATTGGTAGAGCAGCTGTAGCATTATGTGGAAAGGAAGTGGGAGAATCATGAATAAAAATCATTCTGTGGATGGAGGAGAAAAGAAAGAAGGAAGTAGGTTTTGTCTAGAATTAGTTCCTGGTGGTTAACCTCAGCCTTTGTTAGTCCTATGGGCTTCTAGGTAGTTGATGGCTAATATTTTCTCAAAGGGCCAGGAGTGTGAGATTGACTCTGTGTAGCTGTCGTGTTTTCAACAGGGACCCAAAGATTCTGTAACTTGAAGTCTGAAGAGTAAAGAGACTTCTTCCCAGGAGATGGTTCTAGAATTTTTCCTTCATCAGCACATAGGAAGTGGTTATTTGGTGTAGTTTCAATCTTGAGAGATGCTTAGGATAAAACAGTGTGTCCCAGAAAATTCTGAAAATGCTGCCAATCATCTCTTGGAGAATAACATTATAGAATACTATAGTAAAATTTCAAAGATCATCCCGGACGAGAGGAACTATTTAATTTTGTTTAATCTTCAGGCACCGCGTGTATTTGAGAACGAAACCATTTTATTTTCAATATCTCACACAACCTGTGTTCGATGGATCTGACTTTGGGAAATGCTCTCCTAGGGTGAACTGTTAGTGTTAACTATTGGTCTGGGTCTTCTTTGCTGCACAGATGCAGACCTTGCTCAAGGTCTATGTGAATGGGATTTTATTTCTTTCTAGATCCTGGCAAAGGCAGTGCATGGACTTATACCTTAATTTTGATAAGTTGACTAAGGGTATCCTAACTCCAAGTTCAAGGTATAAAACCAAAAATAAATGAAATAAAAGAAAAGTGAATATAATTCATTGATGTAACAGCTGAAGAGGTACACTACTTCACTTCCACTGAGGAGGTACACACTTTGAAGAGGGAGGAAATAGAACAGCTAGTGGGTGGAGGTGAGGACAGTTTGCCTAAATTTATCCCTCCACCTGGAAAGAGAGAAACTATAATGAAGGCTGTTTTAGGCTAGATCTTTAGAATGTAGAACCCAAAGCAAACATGCTAACATTTATTTTGGAGAGTGCAATTCAAAAGGCAGCAAAAGTAAAGGATAAAGAAGACAGGGACAGGAAAGAGGGTATGAAGACTCAAAGTGGTGCATTACGGAATTGGCTTCATCCTAACAAGAGACATAATGCGAGTTATTGGGGTGCATGGGAAGTCTTTGGAAAGAATTAAGGTATGATCTTGGAATATCTTGGCACAGTCCTTTGGATACTCTACTGTGGAGAGTGGAGAGAAAGGAAGAATTTGTTGGCTGGATCCTTTCCATCATTTGCCTCTCATTATTCAGAGTTTACCTCTTTAGGCAGCTGCTGGGGAAGACAGAACCTCCACGAATCCAGCTGGGTTGGATCTGGGTGCTGGAGTTGCTGACGCTGCATAACCACCACAATAAGCATGCTGGAGGCCACGCTGAAACCCAGCTCCTGCCCTGTGGGAGGCCAAGATGGCTGACTGTTTTAGAAGATGAATGATGTAGCTGTCTCAGCCAGGAACTGAGGTCCAGGGACAGGTGAGGCAAATCAAATCTGGAGAGAAAATAAACTAAGTCTAGTGCAAGGACAATCTTGAGAAATAAAAATGGGTATAATCCTGTGGAAGAATAATGCAGTAAGTTACTTATTCCCAATGTCAGACCTTGGGACTTAAGCATGATAATACAGGATGGACATGACAGGCCAGATAGTCAGAAAGCCAACCTGCATCCCACATCATCCTCTGGCATTTGGCAGATGCCACTTCCTTTAATTAATTAATTTATTTTTTCCCCAATTTTTTTATTGTTTAAAGTATTACATATAGTAGTACATATATCTCTTCCCCCCCCCATTGACCTTCCCCCAGCCTCCCCTAACTCCTGTCGCATGCCCTCATCCCCCCGCCCCCCGCCCCAGTATCTTGTGTCCATTGGTTGTGCTTATATGCATGCATACAAGTCCTTTGGTTTATCTCTTTCCCCCGCTCCCCAACACTCTTCAGGCTTCCCGCTGTAATTTGACAGTCTATTCAGTGCTTTACTGCCTCTGTATCTATCTTTTTGTTCATCAGGTTTTAATGTTCTTTATTTTCCATAAATGCTTGCCACTTCCTTTCAATGGGGAGTGGACATGAGTCATTTTATACTCACTCCCCAAACACCTTTCTCTATCTGGGAGCCATCTCCAGTCTGGACCAGAAGATAGGAGACCTTAGGTACTGGGAATTAGTTTTGCCTGTCCTAGCATTCAGACTATGACAAGTTTATTTTGATTCAACCTTGGATCATCTTCTACAAAGATTCATGCTTCCTTTGTGCAGAAACCCTCTTTCTCTTTGTGGTCTCCAGCCTGACACTTGGCAGGTCTGGCCCAGCTGGGAGGGCATATAGAGTTACATCTTCACAGGCCTCACAAAGATTGCTTTCTCCACGCTTCTCAAGTGTTTTGTGAAAGAAAAACAAAAAGAAAGAAAAAGAAAAAAAAAAAGAAAAGAAAAAGAAAACAACCGCTTCCCTTCTACCACATAACTTGGGCAAGGACTCAGTGGCTGCTGAGTTTCTGGCCTGCAGGGACAGAGCATCTGTCCTTCTGAAAGGTCCAGCACTGAGTGGATGCTTGAAACATGGGGCAAAATGAAGCTGACTGGGGCTCAGAGGCCTGTGGCTAGGTCTGAGGTCTCAGAGTTGGACCGAGTTGGACCGAGTTGGACCCTAAGCTCCTTTTAGGTTGCCATTTTCACATTGTAAGCTGCTATTTGGCTCAGGACAGTTATGTAACTTGCCTAAGGTTATAGAGCAGCATGCAAAGCATTGGATTCAAACTCGAGGATGCCTAAAACCAAGGTTTGTTTGAATCTTTCCCTTACCTTATAGGCTAATGACTCTCTTCAAGGCTCTCAAGCTGGGCAGACAGTGATGATAGGAGGTTCTTTGAGGTCTTAAATTCCCTGCAGATTGATAGCATACTAGTAGTACTGTTCCCAGAGTGAACATTGCTAAGTTTAGATAAATTTAGAATCTAGGAATTGTCAAGTTTTTCCACATTGCTATCCTCTCCTTATTCTCCTCAACCACTGGTCCTCCTATGAGCCTAGAAAAGTTTTGGGGGGAGTCCTGCCTTAGGTTAGGGCTGGGTTTCCTGTGGTTTAGGGAGTTTCTGAGCTGTGCCTGTGCCTGGTACAATTTACTACTGTGACTGTGCACTCAGAGGTCATTGTGGCCATCCCCAGCTTCTGAGCATGATGGTTCTTGAAGAAAAGCCACAGCAGGAGAAATGGTCTTGCTTGTTTTTGTTCTGGTTAGTAATTGTGAAATTTAGCAAAGTGCCATTTATTAACGTGTTTGAATATAAGTAGAACACATGAAAGAATTGCTGTAATTTTGACTTTAATTTGAAGGACCTTCCAGAAAACTT
Organism: Cnephaeus nilssonii; assembly: GCF_951640355.1. Lineage (NCBI taxonomy): Eukaryota > Metazoa > Chordata > Mammalia > Chiroptera > Vespertilionidae > Cnephaeus > Cnephaeus nilssonii. The sequence continues at coordinate 20,953,032 of NC_137081.1, read as the reverse complement.
ATATCATTGCTTGATAGACAGCTCAGGTCATTTTTAGCATGATTGTTATTATGTCTAAAAGAAAAAAAAGATCCTAGAACTAAAGTTTCTAAAGAAGGCCTTCACCCGCTAAATATGCAATAATTAAGCTAGAAATATTATGTCCTGTGGTGCTTCTTAGGTGCTATTTTATTGCAGAAGCAGAGGGGTCACTCTCTCTTTATAAAGACCGGTATGACTTCCCTTTGGAAAATTGGAAAAATATTCAATAATAGAATGTTGATGCTGGAAAAGACCTTTAGAACATCTAGGCCAGACATAATGAAAACACCTATTTTCAAATATGTTTCATGAATACCTGGAACCTCATGAAGAAGTTTCAGGGATACCACAAGCATTTATTTTATTCACATTTCACTCTGAAAAATATATGAACTATTTTAGAAGCTCTAATAGAAACAACACATATGTACCACATTTTAAGGCATTTGAGATCTTCAAAAAGTTAACTCACATTGCCAGGTTGTTAGAGTAATGCTGGTTGCTGTAAAAAGTTATACAATGGATCTGGTATATTAGTGGAATAAAGCCTAAAATTGGTGTTTCTGAATGCCGAGCAGCTCTCCTTCAAGCAGAGATGTGGGGATCCAGGCTCCTTCCAACTGTGGCTTCACCATCTTTTACTCAGGACTCCCAAGTCTTCTGTGTCCCTCTGCATTGAGCCAGCAGAAGGCTGAAGAACATGGAAGATAGTGTGTCAAAGGTTCTTTGGGGGCTGTGCATGCCACTCACATGCTATTGACTAGAAATCTGTCATGTGGCCACATGTAACTGAGGGACTTTGGGAAATGTGGCCTACCAGTTATCCAGTCTCGTCGTTACTAGACTATTCTTTTAAACACCTACTTGGAAATCAGACCTGTTTATCTGAGGATAAATCATTTTCAAACCATTTATCTGTGTGAATCTGAATTTTGAGAGTGTGTAATTAAATTTAACAGAAGGCATCAGCTCTTATTCATAGCTCTGAATCTGATATTTTTGTATTAATCAGAAGCCTCTTTAAACTCATTGTTGTATAAATATCAAGTAAATATTATATACTTAATCATAGGAAATATTGCATGCTAGTGAAATGCTGCTTTTATCTGCTCTATAAAATATGAAGTTCTACTGCTAAAAAAACTGTAAAAAAATACTGATCAGGTGTTATTTATTCATTTGACAGGACATAGAGACTCAGAGAGAATAATACTTGCCCAAGGTCATACATTGATGAAGAAACAGCTGGTATTTTAAATCAGACTTTCTGGCTCTGAGTCCAATGCCTTTTCTTCTGTTTCAACTTGTTCCAGGGACTCATGGCTTTCTTAACTTGAATGTTTTTTTTTCAGCCCATTTTCATATTCTTAGTCTGCAAGTGAGAGAACAGCTGAAACTTGAGGGTTGTTAATTTTGCCTTTAAGATTTAATGTCTTGCATTTCTGGTCCAGCTGCTTCATGAATCAACATTCAAGAAGCATTTACTAAGCATCTATGTCACAGATTATGCTGGGTGCTGAGAATGCTGTTGTTCAACAGTTACCTTTCCTTAAGAGTCTTGCAGCCTAGCAGAGGAGCCAGATAATAAATAATGGAACAAGAGTGGAAATGTACATATTTGCAAATAGTTGCTATGAAGGAAATACACAAGAGAAAAACTCAGGGATCAGTGATCAATGGGCTCCTTGGTCTGAACCTGGACACATTCCAGGCTTGGCCATGTCAATGAGTCAAGATCCTGGAAGTAATGGCTTCCTTCCCCTCTGGATGTTACTGGTGAGATTCTTGGCCTGGGAATATAGGTTCTGGGTGTTTTGTACAGCATAAGCAACATAAAACTGTCAAAGGCTACAGAATGTGCACAGATGTTAAAATAAGTACAAATAATTAAAAGATGAAACTGAGTCCAGATTCCTCCAAAAACTAAATAAGAAAGGGTTTCCCTGATGGCTAATGAAGTAGCTAAGTAAAATATGAAAAACAAATAGCTTTTCCATTATTTTAAAAGGGTACGTTAGGGAACATTTTTTATTATTCATTGACATACTTGTTGCCTTTCCTTTCTCTCTGAGTTTTTATATCTGCAACCTGATCCAGAACTTTCCTATGCAGGTGAAAATGAAGACAGAAGAGGCAAGACCATGTAGGGGTGGGTACTGAAGTGGACACAGACCATGGAGTAAACATAGATGTATATGTATTGTGGTATGTGTGTGTGTGTGTGTGTGTGTGTGTGTGTGTGTGTGGTATGTGTGGAGTGTATGTGGGTTTTGTGTGGTGTGACTGTGGTGTGTATGCATGTGGTATGTGCATGTGTGATGTGAGTGTGGTGTGTGTAGTCTGTGTGGGGAGTTAAGTACATCCTGGTCAGATGATCAAAGAACCTGATAGGCAAAGCTGAGGAGGAGAGCATAATGGTGTTAACTGAAGCCTCTCTGAGGGGAATAACAGCCTGAAGCAAGCATTTGGCATCTTAGATGAGCACGTGGATGTGGATTACAACAGGGACCGTAGAGAGTGCTTGGCTCCACTTTGCTATTTCCTATGTGAGAAGACGAGGCCAAGGAAGAGAAGCAATGTGCTCAGGATTGCACGACACGAGAGTGATTGGAGCCATGGCTAGGACCTCAGTCAGTGTTGCCATTCCTACTCCAGTTCTGGGCCAGGACACTCTAGAGGAGCGTGAGGACACTGCCCTTAGAGTCAGAGTGGAGACTGGAAGGGAAGAGAGGGCGATAGCTCTGTTAGGGCTCACCACCATCAATGTTCATTATTTAAAATAATTGTCATTGCCTAAAATTATTTGTTCCCTAAAATGTGTTACTTGTTATATGCTTTGTTTCTAACATAAACTTTTTTTTTATAAAACATGGCTTAATGTTTAGATTTTTATACATAATTCTAAACTGTTAAAAACACTGTAGAATCAGTGAAAATGGGAAAGCAGCAAAGTTTCTTTTCAAAAAATTGATTGAATTAGTTGTGTTCTTGCTAAAGGGAAAACAAATGTTATAGTTCCAAGGCTGAATTTTGCTCGTTTATTCCAACGAATAATATTCTAAAAAAGAAAAGAAGCTGCCCAGAACTGGTTGCAGTCAGAGGTGAGGCCTTGGCATAACGGTTAGTTTAAAATAAAAGAGTGATATTCCTGGAGGCAATGCCATACCTTCCACTCTTTTAAAGCCAGAATGATATGACTAATTAGAAGAGGGATGGAGACTAAAACACAGCCCAACGTGACCACTGAACCAGTGTTGCAGATAGCGTGCTGTCAGGGGGAAGACTGTGTCAAAGAGTACAATTTCTTGTAAACATATCAAGTTGAATTGTGACCCTGATGATATCTATATATGTACCCATGTTTTATGAGTACAATGATACTTTCTTTTATCTCCCCCGCTGCCCCGCCAAACCATTTGAGTAAGTTTGGACAGAGAAGCTGAATTCATTTATTTTGGGTAAAGACAAGGAATCTCATGTAATACTATTTTGAGTTTTGAAAGATCTATGTCATCTCTTTTTCCCCTCGGTTCAGCTTCAAGTACTATTTTTCATGTTGGTGACTTCTAGATCCATATTCCTTTTGTGGGCACCCACAGTTGTATATCCATATTCACTTCCTTATCTTATAGTAATATAAAAGTTGACATCATAACCTTTCTTAGGCTGAGTTCTCCAGAATGTGGACCCTGGGATTGTGACTTATGTGTTGTTTTAGTTGGGTTCTCCAGAGAAATAGGATAAATAGAAAGTGTATTTATACAGAAAGAGATTTATTTTAGTGAATTGCCATTATGGAGACTGGAAAGTCCAAAATCTGCCAGTTACTTCCATTTTTTTCTCTTTCTGTTGTCTCATATATGTATTCCTTCTCTCCAACCCCAATGTTGTCATCACTGCCCATCAAATCCTCACCATTTCTTCTCTAGGTTCTTGAAATAATATTTTAACTGGTCTCCCTACCTCCAACCTTGGACACCTTCCAGAGCTATCTCTCTAAAATGCATGTCTAACTATGGAATGTCCCTTGCTTATAGAAACCCTCAGCAGCTCTGAAATTTGAAGACTAGATTTCCTCCAACTCCTCAGATTGGCATACAAGGCCCTTTATAATTCGACCCCATCTACCTCTTACTTCATCTCTTTCAACACTGCTCCCCAGATGATCTGCTCCTCTAGGGAAGGACCCTTAGAGGCTACTCAGGGCAACATGCTCTGTCATGCTTGATGCCTTTGTCCATGCTACACGCTGTGGCTGGAATGTTCTCTCTCCTCCCTACACCTCCATCCCCAGTCCAAGTTTACCTGGTAAACATGTACTCCTCTTTCAAGACGTGACTCAGGTATTACCTTTCCTATGAAATTTTCCTGAGCCTTCCAGATATAGAATAGACTAACTTTGATGTCATTCTTACATTTTTATAGACATCCTTCAATAGACCCACATTATATTGAATTGTACTCACTATTAACATATCTGTCTTTCTGAAGCAAACAGTAGTTGCCTTTACAGCAGGGGTCTTATTCTGAACATCTCTTTGCACCCACACCATGTAATGCTCAGCCTGACACAAAATAGATGCTCAATAAGAGAGTTGCAGATGAGGTGCTGAGGCTCAGAAGGGGCTATGCTAGACTGCTGGTGGAAGGACTTCCTACCTGAGACAATGAGGCAAGAGGCTAGGGGATGATCACATTACATTCTCTGGCAAAGGGAAAGAACAGGTGAGGGTCTTGTGCATCTGGATTATGTTAGGGACAGAGCTGGCTCAGAGAAGAGGGGATATATTTGCCCCTGTGGAGCCCCCTCCCTTACAGTCTGAGTCTTAAGAAGCCAAGGGCAGCTTAAGCAGAAGCTGAGTTCTTAAGGTCTAGCCAGAGGAGGCTGTGTTGGCATGTCTCCCAAAGAGCCAGAGCTTCTAGGTTCTGAGAATTTGTTCCCTAATCTTTGCTTACAGGACTCCCAGTGGCTGGAGTCTGCATGAAAGGGGCCTTTGTCTGATATGCGAATGGCTTTGGGGCTAATCTCTCCTTGGAGGCATTTTCATTCACTTTAATGACTCTGCCTCCTGTCAGGCTTTTCTTCAGTGAGGGGGGTTTGTTAAATAGATTTGAAGGAGGAATATGAGCTCCCAAATGTAGCCTTCCTCAGAGGGTGCTGTTCCAGGGAAAATAGTGTTCAGCCAAATGTATTAGGATGCTCTGTATACATGGGGAGGGAGCAGAGTGGAGAGCAGGGAGATTGTATATCTAATAAACACATGCATATATGAATACTGCATGTACTTGTACCAAGCACGTCCACCAGCCTCTGTAACTTTCCCCACCACCCGCCTGCCGACAGTGGGGGAGGTGGAGCAGACAAGACGGAATGATGTCATCCCTAGGACACTGTCCTTTTTCTCCTTCTCTTTCTCTCCTCCAGTTTTGTATAAACACAGCTGTTTGTGAGGAATGCTGGCTTGGGAAAACATAAACCATCCGCATGAATGACCTTTCTTCTCCACCACACACCCCTTCCTACTGAATGTGGGAGACTGGAATGCTTTCAGCCCAGCAGACCCATTGTCCTCATGTCTGCAATGCCAGGCCTTTCAGCTTGCTGGTTGGAGCCTGGGTGACCGGGCTCAGGAACCGTGCAAAACCCTGAAAGCCAGACAGAAGCTCTGGTTGCAGGTGACACCTGAAACCACCTGTGGAAGATTCCTAGAGGAATGTAAAGCGGAGAGGAGGGCTACTGTCTTAGGCTGGGGGATGCAGGGTAGAGGTTGGGGGGTAGGGTGGATGCAGGCATTCACTGGTCTGTCAGCCTTGCCCACAAAGCTGCCAGCCTCTGGGAAGCCCAGGGGAACAAAACAGCGTTGGAGGGCTCTTTGGACCCGGGCTTAGGATGAAGCTATTGAAGAGGGGTGTTGGGGCAATGTCACACTTGCCACAGCAACCCGTTCCTTCCTTCTGGTGCATTTAGTCACAAATTGAGACCCAAAGCTTTTTATCCATTTAAGGAATAGAAATGGGGGCAGCTAAAAGGAGAAATCAGGCTTGACCTCATGCTGTCCAGCTCCTTCTGAAATCCAGCAATACTGCAGCCCATGCTAATTTATTGGTGGTGGTTTTCCATTTCCAAATGGTGACCTCTGGACTTTGTAGGTTAGGGTGGTTTTATTGAAGCTACTGAACTTGGCATTTGGGCTGAGAATATGCTCACTTCCTGGCCCCCTGCCTCCATCCCAAGCCACGAAACTTTTCTAGTGCCCCACTCACCTGCATGGTTTTGCAGCCACAGCTGCCAAGGAGAAGTAATGAGCGCTCCATGTGCCTCCCAAGGCAAGGGCCAGGTGCCCTAGAATGTGGCCCAGAGCAGCCACTGGGGAATGAATGGGATTCCGTGCTAGAGAAATGGTGGTGGGTGGTGAGCCAATGGTCTTCTTGAGTCACCTCTTGGGTTTTCATGTGGAGAAAGATAAGTTTTTACCCACTTTTCCATGTTAAGAAAGCATCTCAAAGGTATGATCTTAGAGCCACTGAGGCAACATTTAGCTCCTGGCTGCCTCTCTTGCTGGCAGTTTGCGAGGCAAATGGAGATGTGCCTACGGTGTGTCAGTGTGTCGGGAGGGCTGCTAGAAGCTTTGCATCTATTCCAGTTTTATCCTCACATCAACAACGTGTTATTTAACAGTGTTATTTTATAATTAGTGATAAAGAAACTGAGATAAATGTAGTTTAATAAACATTACCCAATAAGTTAGTGATGGAGCCAGGATTCACACCAGTTGGATGTGAATGTCCACGCATTCCAGGAATTCAGAAGGAGACAGAATGGATAGGAATGATCAGAACAAACCTGGTAGATGGAAAGGGCAATTGCCTTCGGGAGGTGATGTGAGGGATAAAAATAACCTCTTTCACCTCTCCAGATAGTCCCCTTGCAGCCTGAAACCCAACATTACCAAGTCATTCCTCTGAATTAAGCAAAACTCTGTTTTAGGAAGCAAAAATTTCTGGGAGGGGAAGTCATGTGGCTGTTAAAATGCTCTATTAAAAAAACACACCCTTATTTTCTCTTAGTTTAAATTGTGTTCCTTGTAAAGTAATCCTTAACAGAAAGTAATTTTATCAGAATAAATGTCTGAGAGGGGACCTCTTAAAGGAGTTGAGAAGTGTTAATCTTTGACATTTACTCTCATAAGCACATTTTAAGTAATTCCTAGAAACTGATAAAATCTGTTAGAAGAAAAGGATTTCTCTCTCTCTTTTTTAAAGTAGTAGAATATTTCACCATTCTGATTTGAAAAAAAGATAAACATGGGTGTTAACTTTCTGAGATACACTCTTAGAACTGCAATCGCTTAGGATTCTGCTTCAAAGAAGGAAAGAGAAGGAGTTTGAAAGATAGTTTGAAAGCTTAAAATATGATAAGATGACATGATATTTGTTCAAGCACTTGGAAAAATCCTAGTGTTAAATGAATAGAAGGTATTATTATTCATTCTAGAGAGTACCTCTTCAGCAGAGGAAGAGTGAGAAGAATAATGTCCTAAGGCGGTATTTCCCAAGAGTTTTCTATAGATCTCTACACACTAGGTTGTTAATAAGTGGTAGATGAATGCAGAGTTTCTGTCTAGATGCATTTGGAAAACACTGTGTTAGAAAGTTAAAACATGTTTTTATACTATGGGTATTATCAGAACTTTTAATATATAACAACGTGTGGTAATTCTCCCAAGAGGGTGGACAGTATATGATAGAGGGTTTCCTAAACTTATTTGACCAGTACAGAATTTTTGTGTGCGTTGGGCATTTCATAAGACCAGTGTTCTCTGGAACATAGTTTGAGAAACACAGTCTAAAATTGTAGTCAATATGCAATATGACATGGCAGTCCACATGATATGAATTTAAATCCCAGCTTCACCACTTAAACAAGATGCGAGTTTGGGCAAGTTACCTAAATTCTCCATGCCTCAGTTTCTTCCATTTGTAAATGGGAGGAGTAACATTACTGATTTGTTCAATCATGAGGATTAAATGAAGAATATCTGCCATGTAGTAAGAGCTCAATAAATATTAGTCACTGTTGTTATTGCTATTGACATCTTGTCCTGGTCCCTATGTGCATGCTGAGCTCTAGTAGAAAGGAAAAATGTCACTAGCATTTCTGCGTCTTTGTTGTTGTCTTTCCTTCACTTAGAATGCTTTGCTCACCTCAGTCTATGCCAAGCCCAAACAACAGGAAGACATATCTCAATGCCACTTGCCCCATGAGAATGTCCTGGATTCTCCCAACTTTCCTTCTCCTAAATCTCCAACATTCCTCTGAAGGTTTCTTAGACTTAGAATACTTGGCTTTATATTTGTGTAATTTATTTTTTCCTTGGAAAGATGTCTTATTTATATTTGATTTCCTGGTACCTGGTATGGTACCTCTATCAACTATATCTCCACTAAAGTTTGGCTGAATCATTAAATTAAATTTCATCACCCTCTACTTAGAGGCAAACACTCTGTAATGAGATTATCCTTAAATTCTTACCTGTACCGGCATCACCAGAATTTTATAATTAGGCAAGGACTGGTGAAAATGGGCCCTGGGCTAAACAAGGCATAGAGTAGGAGGGGAAACCAGGAAGAACAAAGAAGAATCATAAGTACTATGATTGTAGATATTAGGTTTCTTTTTCCTTAGGAACTTTCCAATTAAAAATATTCTATTCCATTTTACCTACCCATGTCCACTACATATCTGGATTTGTGTTTGGGTATTGTATGGTAGGGAAAGTAGAAGAAAATCAGAGACAACTACTGCCTATAATTACAATTTTACTAGTATGACTGTAAGTCTCCATAGTTGTTGCATCATTTCTTTTATTCGTTCAACAAATATTTACTGAGAACCTGTGTGTGCTGAGCACTGGTCTGAGCTGGGGACATAAGAATGAGTGAGTCAAGCTCTAACTGGTTTGGCTCAGTGGATAGAGCGTCGGCCTGAAGACTGAAGGGTCCCAGGTTGGATTCTGGTCAAGGTCATGTACCTTGGTTGCGGGCACATCCCCAGTAGGGGGTGTGCAGGAGGCAGCTGATCGATGTTTCTCTCTCATCGATGTTTCTAACTCTCTATCCCTCTCCCTTCCTCTCTGAAAAAAATCAATTAAAAATATTAAAAAAAGAAAGAAACAAGAATGAGTGAGTCAGACCTAACCTCTTGCTCTCATGAAATTGCAGTTTGATGGTGCTACAATCAAATAAATAAAATATGCAATCGCCAAACCCAGTACATAGTAGGCATTTAAGCAATGTTTATTTATTGATGACTAAATAAAAGAATGAAGACAATTATTGCTCTGGGCCAGTTTGCATCAGGCAGGGCTGCTGTGTTGGGTCACTCAGGTCACACATCCTGTACTGTACCAGGGACTCCATTCACAGAGATAATATGTGAATCTTGACCATAGACTGGGCAAGGTGTAGGACTTTTAGAAATTGTGTCTGATACATAAATTGGTTCTGTTTCCAGATGGTTGAGAATATTCTTTCCTAATTATTCTTCCTTAGAATAGCATACATCTCTGAAATGTTTCATAGCTGCTGTCACCTCTTTCAGAGTTCTCACAACCCTTTGCATGTACTGTGCACCACTGTTAGCTCATTTGTCATCATTAGTATGTCTATCCCCTTGCTCTGGGCTTTGTAGGGCTCGTCCTGGTATCCTCTGGCCCTCGACACAGAGCCTGGCACCTAGTAGGTACTCAGGATATGATTGCTGCGGGATGAGAAAATATCCTGTAAGATGTCTCTAAACAGAGGCCCAGAAATTGCCTCCCAACTCTTTCTGTGTCTGAAATCTGAACCCTATTAGCAATCCCCTTCCCCTGACCTTGACTTGAACTTTAGTCTTCTAAGCTGAAAAGAGAGAAAGGCGCAGAATGGGAAGAGGAGCAGACATTTTTCTTAACCCCATGAGCCATCGTTCCCCTTTTGCCCATGCATTCCAGGGTATATCAACAGCCAGGTGGAGCGGGCTGACGGCCATCCTGACCCCTAATGGGAGCAGGAAGGTCTGGTGGGAGCTACACAGCCCACAAGGTGTGTGCAGGAACTGCCGAGGTCCAGTCTTAATACCCACATACCTGCTTCAGGGCTGGGAGACCTGGTGGGAGGAAAGCACATGTGAAAGACAACTCCAAGAGCACCTGCGGAGACTTTGCAGGCAGGGATAATGTCTGAAGGCCTTGGCTGTCTTTCCAACTGGGGAGACCTGTGGAAGGAGGCCCCATAAGTCACTGAGAAGGCTGAGACTGGAATAAAACATGGAGGGAACACCAGAGTGGGAAGTCACCACCTTCTCATGCTTCCTGAGGCAGAGAGGTAGAGATAGAAAGAAGGAAATATTTCCATACTATCCAAATATGAAAAAGAGACAAGTGATTATGCTGCATTTCTCACATTCCTTCATCTCTCTCATCTGATTTTGGTAGACCCTGGGAAACACATAGAGACTACAGAACAGTTGAGAACACTAAGGCCAGAGAGAGGCTACTTGGCTCAAGTCTTAAATTCCAGGAGTCTCATGAATTCCTTTCTAGGAAATGCTATAACCAATAATATGCATTCTGAAGTGACTGAGATGATTCTCTATTTCAACCTCCCTGTTTTTCAGATAAAGTATCTGAATACTGTCATATCTTGTCCCAAGGGAATGGAAAACTATTTGGGAGATGGAGTCTTGGGAGTCAAAGCAAAGTGATTACCTCCCACAACCTTGGTGAAGAGGAGAAGGCTTGTTCCATCATGACATTTTGTAGGATCTCTTATTCCCTACAAGATTGCCTTTGGTGTTTACTGTTACCCAGGGTCCACTGTCTGAAATGTTTCATGATGGGGGAGGAAAGCAGGTGCCCAATACAGTGCCATTTGGTGTGCCCCTCCCACCCAGGGAGTCCCATTTTCTAAACCTGGCCCAGTCTGTACCTGGCAGATGTTCTTAGGGTGAATCAGAGTGACTTTCTGCATTCCAGCACTATCTAGGGCCCTGGAATGAAATTTATGATGTTCTAAAGGTCCAAAGGAGTGGCACAAAGTAAGGACTGGCACCTTCGGCCCATTCTGCAAGATGTTGCCAAGCAGTGGGCTGAAGGCAGAGGGGTGATGCACATCTACCTTAATAAATTTTCTTGTATCTCAGAGGCTCTAGTTGTCCATAGAGCGAAACTGCACCTGTTCAGGTGGTGTTTTTAGCACCTTGAAATCCTACCCCTTCCTGCTTTCGGTTGAGAGGGTCAGGGGAATAGAGAGAGGATGAGTAGAAGAGAAATGGATGAGGTTTTGAAAAGGGCCAATGGATTTATTAGGTGGACTATGAAAGTCATCTCAACAAGTGTCATCAATCTTGTTTTACAGATGGAAACCTAGGACTAGAAAATATATTGACCAAGTTCCTCAAAGGTTCTAAGAGGAGACATAGTAGGTCAAATTTCAGTTCCTGGGGTTAGTTTTATAGAACCAAAGGAATGTGTACAGCATGGAATGTGGTCTTTTCAGCAGCATGGCACATGGGACCCTGAGGTTCCAGGACAAAGAGGGATGGCACTAGAGTAATCTATCAACCTCAGTTAGGACACACCATGATTTCAGGTACTTGCCTTCTTCTCTGTGTATTTTAATTGACCTTGTTTATGGGCTAGTGTGTTTCTAACTGCAAGAAACAGGAAGAGTCTCACACTTATTTAAGAGACAGACATTTAAAATCTTACATAGAACATTTTTACAATGGAATACTATGCAGCTGTAAAAAGGAAGGATCTCTTGCCCTAGCTGGTTTGGCTCAGTGGATAGAGCATTGGCCTGCAGACTGAAGGGTCCCAGGGTTGATTCCAGTCAAGGCCACATGCCTGGGTTGCGGGCCCAATCCCTAGTAGGGGGTTTGCAGGAGGCAGCTGATCAATGATTCCCTCTCATCATTGATGTTTCTATCTCTCTCTCCCCTCTCCCTTCCTCTCTGAAATCAATAAAAATATTTTTTTTTAAAATGGAAGGATCTCCCCCCCCCCCTCACCCCAAATCAATACAAGGCTTTTATTGTACATCTTTATAGTTTCATAAACAAGTGTGACAAATCATTCAGCATCTCAGTGTTTCTATAGCTGAACATCTTAGATCTTATTCATCAGCCTGCTGAACTGTTCCTTTTTCAGAAACATAGATACCATCCAAAAATTTTCTGATATTCTTGTTTTTAACCGTTGTGGCTTGCTGAATCAAAACAGCTGAATTTGATACAAGTTCAAGGTCATTTCCTTCAATAATCAACTCATCTTTCTGGGCTTGAGATACTGAATAAGAAATGCCTGACCTCATCCGAACTCTGCAGATGTATTTTTCACCCAAGAAATTTCTAATTTCAACAAGAGAACCATTCTCCTGAATAACGATGTTGTTGGGGAAGTGAGCGCACACAAATCTCATCTTATAATGGAAGCCCAGTGTAACACACTTGATCATGTTCTGTACATGACTGCAGATAGTGTGAACTGTGGCCAGTTCCTTTCTATTTCCCTGCCATTTGTCAACCCGGAGCCTCTTCTTTTTCTTTCCAAGGAGACTGAGCTCTACATTGATGTGGTTGAAGTCCCTCTGAAGGGTGCCTCTGGGGCCCTTCACAATAATTATGCATCCCTTCAGAGTGATGTCCACATTTTCTGGGATGTCCCACAGTCTGATTGCTGAGAATGGTCTTCATCCTCACAGTAGATGTGGCAAAGAGCAAGGAAGGATCTCTTATCCTTTGAGGCAGCATGGAGGAACCTGGAGAGTATTATGCTAAGTGAAATAAGCCAAAGAAAGACAAGTATTACATGATCTCATTCATATGTGGAATCTAATGAACAAAATAAACTGATGAACACAATGGATCCAGAGACATAAAAGCATGGAACATATTGAGGAATTTCAGAGGGAAGGGGGGAGGGGGAAGAGATGAACCAAATAACTAATATGCTTATATGCATAATCCATGGACACAGAAAATGGTACAGTGAAGGCTTTGGGGTAGGGGTTGTGGAGTGCAGAGGGTCAATGGTGAAAAAAAGGGACGTCTGTAATACTTTCAACAATAAAGATGAATTAAAAAAAAACTCACATAGAGGAAGTTTAGAGGCAGGATGGACTCTATGTAAGATATACTCATCTGGATCCATTTTGTTTGTGATTTGCTCAGATTCCTTCTCTAAGGGTTAGTCTTGTCTCAGGTGTCTTCACTCATGGTTTAAACATGGTTGCTATCAGCAGCTGAGCCAATACATTTTCTTCTTTCACACACAGGCAGATAGGAAAAACATGGAATAAAAATCCTTCCCTAGTACAAAATGTAAGTTTTTCCTTTTTACCTGATTAGTCCGCTTAAGTCATTTGCCAATTTCTGGACAAAAGCAGTTGTTAAGGAAGGCCAGGTGGTGATTGGTTTAAATCTGAGATCTAGAACTGGTCAGGGAGATGAGATTGCTGTGATTGGGTCAGTGAGTTCAGAACCCACATCTGCAGGCACATTGATAAGTGAGGGAGGGCAGAGACCCGAACAAAACTAGCTTCCTAGAAAGGAGAGAGGGATGAGAGATGCTGGGTAGATACTCAAGTGAGTCCATTTTCTTAGCATTTAAGCATCTCAAAAGAGAGCTGCTGATACCCGAGGGAAAGATCAATGACCTCAGAGATGGAATAGTATGAAATCTACTTATCCTCTCTCCCTGGTGAGAGAAGTTGTGATGAGGTGGCAGGGTTGGTTTGCTCTATACTTGAAGCATAAGTTATAGCAATTTTTGCAGGAAATGACTGCATGAAGCTATTTTCTTTATAAAGGAGCCATAAAACTGACAGGCTCCTAAGAGCTTTACAGTGGACCTAGTTCAAAAAGGTTAAGTGCCTTGGCCAAGGTCAGAGTGGCAGAACCTATACTAGAAACAGGTCTTGTGGATCATATTCCAGCACTCTCTCCATAACTCCGGGGAGATGTCAGCGCGGTGAAAATGACATCAGCCCTTTGGTGGTAAAGGTATGTGTAAAGAATGCAAATTTTGACCCTGGGCAAGTTCCTTAACTTCTTTAGACTCCAATTTACTCACTATTGTAATGAAGGAATCTTATTAGAAGATAATGAAAGTACCTTCCAATTCTAAGAATCCATGAATAGCTTTAAATCATGGTTCTCTTCCAAGAACCTGACAACACTTTTTCTATTAGGTCATTTAACTGCTGATTATTTGTTTAAATAGTTTCCCAGGAGTAACCCAGAACATCCTACATAATAAACCAGTTGTTAAATCATAAACAATATGGACAGGATTCATCATCATTATGTTTCCCAACTGAACATCCCTGGGGCCTCTGGTTGCTTGGACACTCTGGCTAATGGAGTGTTGTCAGGGATTCCCCATGTGGGTGACCACTTTTCCAAGAATTAGAAACAACAGACTGTAATAGACACTATACTGGAAAGATGTGCTTTTAAACAAATGAAATAGAACTGTGAAGAATAAAATAACTTTGTGTTCTTCTTTCACCTCCCTTCTTATCTTGGTGTTCTTGTTCACCATCCCATACCCTGTTAACATCAAGTTCTCAGCTTGAATCACTAATCTCCACTTAACTAGTTGAGATTTAGAGTGTTATGTTTCCTGGAGTATTTGTAGGAAATCTTAAAGCCTCCAGACCCAAAGAAATACAGTTGGCCCTCCATATCTGCAGGTTTTGTACCTACGGATTCAACCAACTGTGGATTGAAAATATTCAGAAAAAAATTGTTGCATTGTTGTTGATGTGTACTATGTAGTTAGGCTTATGATGGTTGCATCTGTACTGAACATATTTAGACTTTCTTTTCTTATCATTATCCTCTAGTCCAAACAAAAAGGCATAAAAACTGTTTACATAGTATTTACATTGTGTTAGGTATTAATAAGTAACCTAGGGATGATTTAAAATATATGGGAGGGTGTGCATAAGTTATATGCAAATATTACACTATTTTATATACAGGACTTGAGCATCTGTAGATTTTGGTATCTGTAGGGGTCCTGGAACCTATCCCATGCAAATACTGAGGGATGACTGTATATGGCTAATGGTAACATTTTTTTTTTTGGTCCTTTGATGGTCCAGCATAAAATACATTACAAGGACAAGGAAGTCTTCTTAGTGTACCACAAATCATAGAATCTATTCTATTTCCAAGAGGGGTAATAAAACCCCAAAGTTTCAGGCCTCGTTTGGAACATGAGTTGGTGCTATAAGGAAGGCATGCAAGAGAGGAAGGAAAAGGGGTTTTGAGAGTTTCAGAGAATTTATGTTCAGTGTTCTCACTTAATCCCCTCACAATGACTTTATGTTATCCTGCTGAGGAGAATATAAATGACTTGTATATATATATATACCTTTAAGAAGAAAAAATACACAGAATAATAGGTAGAGTAAAATTTTATTTGTAGTAGTCAGAATAGTCTAGGCTATTCTTTAGTAATAGCAAATCTCAGAAACTTAACATGACTAAGGTTTATTTCTTGCTCACATCAAGTCCAGTGTGGGTCAGTTGGCTCTTTGGTGTGGCTTTCTTCCAAGTGGGGACCTGGAATCCATGCTGCCTTCATTTTATAATTCCATTTAGCCATGGAATGAATCAGAGTCACCAAGGAGAAAGCATTCTCAGTCATAACTCTTGGACCAGAAGTTACATGTGACTTCTACTCACATTCGTATTGACTACAACTCAGCTACATGTTCCCAACCTAATTGCAAGGAAAGCTGGGAAATATTTTCTTGCTACATGCCTAGGATTAAGCCATGATTTGGTGAGTACATATTTTGATATGATTTTTGCCACATTATTTATGTGAGAAGGAAAATAAACTTTCTGTGTATCTGTGAATATGCATTTACACAAATACAAAGAAAAAAGTGTGGAAGGATATGCAGTAAAGTGACCTCTAAGGAAAGCAGTGGGATTGACAAGATAAAATATGATAGAATTAAAGGGGACTTTTTAGGATTTAATACTTTTTTGTATTACATTAACTTTTTTTAGAATGGTGTATTTATAAATTACCTGTATTATTAAACAAAAACCTCCTCTCCCAATACACATAATAACATACTCCAAAATGCACTATGTCCTCCTACAGTCTCTACTTTTTAGGAGGTATTTTTCTCTAGTCTGCTGGGGCTGATGTTGGTGACTAAGATTATTTAATGATTTCCTATTTAGAGGGATTGGTTTTTTCACACTTAACAAAGGGACACCGAGGTGCCAGGAAGGATGTTTGGATCAGTATCAACCCTTTTTCCTTCCAGCCCAGAGACCTAAAGATCAGAGGGAGAGCTACTTATTAAGCTATAGTTGCATCAAGCACTCAAACGACATTGAGAATCTGTCTCTCTCACTTTGCTCTCTTCAGCACTGGCTTTATCTTTTGGGAGGCTCCTCTTCATGGTGGCAAAATGGATCATAAGCACCTTCTAAGGTGGGGCCTCAGAGATGGTGGGTGTCCCTCAGTATATGTAGTGAGAAGGTTAGGAATAGCTGGAAAGCCTGGGGAATTGAGCTGGCTGATGATATTTGTGTGGAATCTAGTTTAGGCTGCTTAGATGGAAACACTGTCTTTGGCCTGAGTCATTTTTGCACTTGCAGCTCAGGAAGGTGGAGGAGTCCCAGCAGGAGCCAGGATCTGCAAATCAAGCCGCCATCCGGTGAACCATGCCCTCGCGACATTTTGATGAGAGAGCATGGTGCTGTGGTCATGCTGGCCTCCAGGTCACTATGGGGCTTTGGATTTGCCAATCCCTGCTGTCTGCTTTACAATGGCATATGTTGATCCATGCTGGCTGATAATGCACCCCAGCGGGTCTCCAAGATACCTATAGAGGCTGTCCTCCTTCCGAGCCCTCCCAGTAATAAGCCGCCTGTCCCCTTTGTTATCAGTTTCACACTGCAGGGACCTTGGAATGTCACCCCAAACCTGATTTTCTCTCTGGACACATGGAGACCTTCTCACAGAGATCTGAGACCACCTTAACCCCCAGGCTTTATGTAGATGGGGTGGAAGAGATGGGATGACTCATAATTTCCAGGGAGGAACTCTGACTCTCATGTCCTCCCAATGAGACGGTAAGAGGATCTATCAGACACTGTGATCCTGATTGGTCAAAACCCATGGATGGCCACTGGACAGGAGTCAAAGAGTGACAGAGGGAGAGCACCAACTTTATGAAGGTCACATGGCTATGTACTTCATTTGTTAATTTGAACAGACTGAGGTGACCATGACTCAGAACTTGGTTCCTCTATTACTTCACCTCCGTGATGGTTTCCTCTGAGTGAAGTGTGAGGGAAAAACCCAGATAAGGACAGAAAGGCAAGAAGAGCATGGGACTGGATGCTGTGACCAATTTTTAGGCTTAAGGAGTTTATCACTTCATGTTTCTTTATCATTCAGAGAGTTAGAATGCCTAAGCCACAGGACACTTTAGGGTTCTTTATTGTTATTTCTTTTTGTACATTTTTTTCTGGAGAGCTGCCAAGTGTAGTTAGAGAGAAGTGGTGTTCCAGTCACAAGTTATGCCCCAGCCATAGAGCTAAAGGAGACAGGAGGGAGGTAGTGGTCTTGTAGACATGTAATTTTATAAAACCCCAGAGGACACTTCTCAGGCTCCTTGGAGGCAATTTTGGTTCAGTCCATGCAGGGATGTTTATCATCCAGAGCTGTTCCTACATGGAACAGGCTGTTTTATGAAGTAGTGAACCTCTTGTCACTGAAAATGGTCAGGCAAAGGCAGAAAGATGAGCAGACAGGGAAACTGTGGAGGAAATTCCTGAGCAAGACCGAACTCTAAGGACTCATGGAATGCCATGAGTTTATGACTCAGTGGAATGAAATCCTCCCAGGCTCAAGATCTATTTGGCTCCATTGCTGTCCTTTCTCTGGTCCTGGTCTGGCTTGGATGGCCTGGCTGACATCCAGGAAGTGTGGGCACCGGGCCAGGCCAGCCAGTGCCTTGCAGAGTGGGTGAACCTGCTGGGACTTCCTCTCAGATCCTCATCAACAGCTGCTTGAATGAATCTCCAGGGCGGTGAGCATTCCCATGTTCTCCTGAACTGAGTGCATTGTGCCATTTCCCCACTTCCCACTCCCCCAAATCCACAGAACTATTGATTTTATTTTCACTCTCAGAGGAGACACATATGAGGAGAAAGAGGCTTAGATGTCCTGAGGGCCCTTAGGGAGCATGCTTGAGAGTAGTAAAGCTGGAGGAAGGATTTTTTCTTTTATTTTCTGTTATCTACTCCATTGGAGTAAACTGGGCAGGAAGTTCAGGAAAGTGAGCAGGGAGGGGGCATGCAGGTACTGATTGGGCTTGTATGTCTGGCTATTTCATCCCCAATCTAGAGTGAAGATAAGAATAGACAAAGACATGAGGCTACTAGGTAAGAGAATGTGTGGAATTGAGCCTCTTGCATCTGGAGTTGTGTGAACAGGATCCCAAAATATCTGAGCTGCAAGAGATACGCCAAATTATCTGTCTCTCCATCCATTGTACAGGTTAAGAAATTGAGACTCGAAGAAATACAGTGTTCATTATATCAGCATTAAAGGCAGGCTGGGGTTACCTGGCCCACCTGGATTGTTTCCCCTATCTCAACTTGGAAGATAGCTTACTTCAGAGCCCCCTGGCACCAGACTTTATAATGTTAAAGACAACTTACCTTGCACATCACCTTTCAAAAGTACTTTCAAAGTGTTTTCACAAACTTGATCTCATTCCATCTTCATCCCAGCCCTGCAAGTAAGCGAGGGCTCCTACAGCAGTAATGAAGGGGTTCTGATATTAGAGAATTCCACCTGTGCACAGGTTATGAGGACCATGGGTGACAGGCACTAGGTATAACTGCACACCTGGTGGGCACGTTGAGCACCTCCACAGTGGCCTGGGCATCATTGCCCTCCCGGTGCCCCTTCCTCATGCCTCCTTTTGGAGAGAAGATGTTCATTTGCCCATCTTCCCTGTCATTTATCAAGTCATTGGCAGAGTTTTCAATTAGTCTTCCTGACTTCCAGCACTCCAGTCTTGGATCTAGTAGAGCACTCCAGTGACGAAAATCAGTGGAGACTTCTTGGAGCTGTTATCAAGGCCCAGAAAGAACATTTTCTGCTGCATCAGAAAGTTTCTGCTACCACACAGCTGTAGGCCCTTTAGACTGTGTGCTGTGACCTTTGACAGATGTTGGGCCAGGCAGGACAGAATGCAGAAAGTAAAACTGTTACCCCATTTTGCCTTTTATCACCCTATATGATTGGGAAAAGGAAGTCAGGACACCAGATCTCCCCATTCTCCCCATTTGTTCCTCCTTAAGGCTCAAGAGCCAGGGTCTCAAAGCTGGGAGGGCTTTGAGCAGGGCTGTGCCAACTCTCCTTCAGTCCCTCAAGGCTCTGGCACAGTGTATGGAACAGTTGGTGCCTCTTCCTGCAGGCAACACTGAGCCCACTGCCCCCCTTTCCTGGGCTCCATCCACCATCTGCTGTCCTCATGAGCCTAATGAGCCTCTCCTCCCAGGTGTGTACTCAAGACCTTGTGAAAATCACCCTACACACAGGGAGATTGATCCCACACATGAGGAAGGTGACTCCCCAGCTTTTCCTGGGCACCTGTTCCATCACCTCTCCCACACTCACTGTCCGGAAATTCTTTGTTGCTGCCCAAATACCATAGGCTGAAGACATTTCCTCTTTCTAACCACTCAGATGGACAGCAGCACCCAGGGGCCAAAGGAGAAGGAGAGAAACTACAAACCTGGCCATGGGTCTCATGACCTGTGTCTGCTTGTCCTTCCTTAAGGGTGCTCACATTTGTTCCTACTTATAGAGTGTTTTCCCACTCACTGTTTGTTTGGTCTTTGTTGCTGAGGAGAATGTTGAGCTGGAATTTCTAAATTGATGATGATGACAGTGAAGGAGGTTAAGGGACCGGGTCAGAGTCACAAAGTCAGTGACTAGTAGGGTTGGGTCCTGGTCATTTAACCCCCATCTGGTGGCATTTGCTCTATAGACTCTCTTTTCTCACCTCCTTATGAAGTCTTTCAGTTCTACACCTTCATGGCTGCCTTTAGTTTCCATTCATGTCCCAAATTCTCCCCCTTTTGAATCCAAAATCCCTGAGTAATATCGACGCACCAGTCCATCTCAGTCACATTGTAAACACACACACCTCATATACACACACAATACCCCCATACATACTCCTCACATTACACACATACATACACCACACACACTACACACACACACACACACACACACACACACACACAAACCATGAAGACTGAACACATGGGAGGTAAATAACATCATGAGAAAAAGAAGGACAAAGAGAAAGATCAATAAGTAGAGAAACAAAGAGAAATGGAGAACAAAGAGAGGTGGGTGAGAGGAGAGGAAAAGAGGACAGGTGATAATGAGTGAAGAGAGAAGAAATATAAGAACTTTGGAGTCAGAAGGCCAGGATTCTGAATATAGCTTCACCACTTATAGGCTGAGCCACTTGAGGAAGTCACTTAACCTCTCTAAGCTTTATTTTCCCATCTATAAAATGGGCATTATTTTTTAAATTACTATTCATTATGTGTCACCTTCTAGATATCTGGGATATACCAATAAAGAGAATAGTTTAAAAAATCCTGCCTTCTTGTGTGTGGATAGAGATGGAAAATAAAATTAATATAATAAGCAAAGGTTTTAGCATGTTCATAGATAAATGCTATATGGTGTTAGCCTGGGTCTTCTGAGAAACAAATACCAAGTCAGGTCAACATGCGAGGAGTTCCTTAGAGGAAATGCCTGTGAGAAAGAAAGTAGAAAGGCTGCCAGAGAAGGCTTGGAGGAGCCATAGACCACCATGCAAGTCTGACCCTTAGTGAAGAGAGAAAGAGAAGGTTGGGTGGAGACATCCTGGTTTGGCCAAAGCTAGACATCAGGAGTGTTTGATGTACTCAGTCACTGGCTGGGAACAGCCTACAGAAGGTGTGGTCTCAGCTCTAACTCAGTGATGGATTTAAAATCATTGTAGCTTAGGCCCTTGGCCAACAATGTGGCCTGGAGATGAAGGTCTGTAGCATGCATTCTCATGGCTGCTGCATATGAGAAAAGAATATTTTCAAACATGGAGCAGGATAAGGAAGATAGGGAGTGCTGGAATGTGGACAGATTACAGTTTTCATGGGGTGGTCAGGGTAAGCCTCACTGAGAAGGTAATAGTTGAGCAAGGATTTGGAGGAGGTGAGGGAGAATCTTTCAGAGGTCATTGCCACCATTGTGTTGACATCATCATGCTGTCGGTCCTGCTTGGGAAAGCACTTTGTAAATGGTGCTTAGACACAGCTGACAGAGAAGAAACAAACAACCGTCACTTGTCCTGGCATCTTAGACTGACATGTCCTCAGAGAAGAGATGCTGGCCCTATCCCAGACCATGCTGGACCCCTCTGTCGGGAAGAGAAGCCTTGAGGACCCCACTCCCATTTTATTTGGAAAAGCAAGCATTCTGTTTCCAGGACATGTCACTCTCAGGGGTCCATAACTCTCTGAAGAGCCAAAAACAAAAACCAAAACAAAAAAAAAACAGCCCCAAAGATCCCCAGAGGATGGAGTCTTATTTTCAGCCTAACAATGGGAAATAAAATGAAATCCTCTTTTCTCAGACAACTAAATATGTTATTATCCCTGAGAAATGGACTTAACAATAGCTCCTGATAAGAGATCATTTTTTATCTCTGTGGCATCCTGGAGGACAGTGTGTCATTAGTAACATTTAAGGGCAAGAAGGAAGGGGCTAGAAGTCACCAAGTATCTATTCTGTGCCAGTAATTTATTTGATTTTCATGAATTTCTGAGTATTCAATCCACTTTAAAAAAATAGAAAACTGAGGCCCACAAGAATCCACAGTTGGTAAGTGATGGAGTGGGATTGAAATCCAAGTTATGTTTCTGAAAGCCACACTCTTTCCTCTTGCTCCTTACTATACTGCTTTTCCTAATGGCCAATCATATTTCATTTCTCATTATACCTTTAACATTGAGTTGGATGTTAATTATTTGTCTGAGGGTTTGTCTCCCCCACTCTCTCATCTGTTCTCTACCTACTGCATGTCCCTATGGTGGACCATATTGGTTTCTGCTTGGGCCGTAGCACATTTAAGGGACCTTGCTGCAGGAGGCTCTCAAGCTAGGTAATAGATGGCCAACCCATAGTTAACCAGCTGTCTGTATTTTCCAGATGAGAGAAGGATGGCAATACACTTTTGTATTCTTTGGAGCTAAAGTTCTTAAATAGGACTCTATATCAGAATTACCTAAGGAAAGTTATTAAAATACAGATGACCAGGTCTTTCTATTGGAAATTCTGATTTTGTAAGTTCAAAGTCAGCCCAAGAATCTGCATTTTAGTAAGCACTACTACTGTTTGAGAACATGCAGACAGGGTGGGCAGCCATTGGGCAATGGCTCTACTGGTTTCTAGAAAATGCCCTCTCTAGCTTTAGTCATAGGACAAGCACCTGGATCAAAGTAGAAGGGAATTTGGAGATCTAGGGTGGCTCATACACTTCCATTATGTGGTAAAGAGTCTTTGGCCTGCTCAGAAAGGCACCTGTAAATCCTCCAAGAAAGGTGGGTGAACTTACTCACTACTTGACTCTGTCCCCGAGATGTACTCTATTAGTTGGTGGAAACCTCGGGGTCTTTTTCACCCCATTCCCCACCTTGGCATATGAACGACTTTTTGCTTGAGCGTAGAAGTGATAGTTTGTGGGCACATGACTAATAGTTCCAGAGCCAGATGTGGAGCCAGGTCTGCTGATTCCCGTCAGGCCTCCTTCTTACTTTTCTTTAAGCCTGTAGGTACATGCTGCCCTCATGCCCAGTGTCCATCTGCTCATCTTGGACCAGCAGGCCTGCTCACTCTTTCCAAAGATGTTCAGGGGTGCATGCTGGGCCTGGCCATTGAAGAACTCTGGGAGTTTGCATCCCCAGGCAAATGTCCTCAATATTCAGGAGGGGTAATACCAACTAGGACATCCTAAGTCAAGTCTTTAATAATTTAAATTGTTTAAATTCTACACAAATAGTTGAAGTTTGGAGGCAGGTATACATCAAGATTAATTTTCAAGAGAAAATTTAAAGTCCATTTCCCAAAGCTTTTGGTTAATATCACAGTTCAGAATGGGATGAAATTCAATTGAAACCACCTTGAAAATGTCTCAGTTCCGACACAGTTAATTTCTAAAGTATTGAGATAAGTTATCTTTAAGTGTTATCAGCCTTTTCTTCTCCTTCCTATCACCTCTTCTTTCTAAGGCTCTTCTCCCAAAAGGGGCTGTTTTAATTTGCCACTATCCTTCCTTCCCCACACAATGACACTCACACTCTGAAACATTGGCTACCTGCCTGCCACTTATAGTTCCATTTGTCCTGAAGTCATCTCCTTTCCCCAGAACCTTCCATCTCAGGTCCATATCAGGACCCCAATATTCCTATAGCTTCATCCTATGCCCCAAATGGCACAGAGCTGGGAATAATATCTTAGTTATTTTATGTTTAATTTTTGGTGCTTTACGCTCTGGAATTGGTTTCTGAGCTAAGATCTACCTTCCCTTTGTTGTGCCTCAGTTTCCTCATCTCTAAAATGATGTTTGGATTGGTTGATCACTAACAGCCTATTAATGACCCAATAGTGTTAACACTGAAATATTGTTTCTTTCCCTTGCCTCTCATTTTATTTCCTCTCCTCCTACTCAGACTAAGCTGTCACAAGCACACAGAGCAATTTCCTACTCCCCAGGAAGTCCTCAAATAAAGCTTATTTTTTAATGGGTGTGGGAGGAGCTGCATATTATTCTTTTTCCAGATAATGACAGGAGAAGAAAAATAACTACAAAAGAAAAAAAAACACACACCCACAAAAACAAAAATGGAAGCAAATCAAAACAGGAAAATCTACCCTTGGAGGAGTAGGTGGAGAAAAAGTTCAGCACCCACCGCATTCTGAAGAACTTCAGCCCTCTGCTTTGTGTTTTTATTTATTAGAATTTTACAACAAATAACTGAAAAAGAGAAGCTGGATGGCGCTGACAGGTGGAGCTCTGGTGGGAAGTCACTCCTGCCCAACAAAGGCTCTGTCTAAAAATACCCAGCCAGGACCACACCGTTTCCATAAACAGATGGACACCATGGGTCTGGCGGAGGGGCAGAGGCAGTGGGAGGAAATTGTATCTGACAGTGATAACAATCTGGCATATCTGAGAGCTTCACATCCTGGATGAGTCCAGCCCGCTGCCCAGATCCTCCACTTGTGCAAATGAGGTGGCTGTAAATAGAATTCTCCTGGCTCTCACTGAGGCCGTTCCTCCCAGGGGCCCACAAAACATCTCTCCTGCCCCCCAGCACCTCATGGCATCCACAAAGAGAGACAGATGAGGTGTGGAAGCTGCTGGTGGGGTAGAGGAGACAAGGTGGGGCCCCAGGAGGACTCCATGGCCACCCTCAGTCCTAGCTGTGGCCCCAAGCAGATGACATGTGCCGTGTGCCTATACGCGTGATATTCAGGAAGTCTTGCTTAACTTCTTTGGATCTAACTTTCCAGATCTGTAAAAGGGAGGGGCATGATTCCAGAAACAGTGTGATCAGTTTTAAGAGATACAGATATACTTTAAGAGGGATAATAACCAAGTAGTAGGGTCAAGTTCAGAGGGGACCAGATATGTGAATGTTCGGTGGAGACCCATCAGTATTTGAAGTATTCTCCCATGAAAAAAAAGATGTGATTTGTTGTACATAGTTTCACAGTGTAGAAAGAGAATCAGGAGGTGAAAGTAAAAATGTACATCATAACCATGATGTTTTCATTGTCAGAGTTGCCTAGATTGGGGTCACCAGGAGCATGGCATCCCTCATGATGTAAGCATAGCAACAGAGCTCAGGAGACTATCTCCAGGTGTTGGATGGGAGATTTTGGGTGACTTCTGGGATTGGACATGGTCTTTGATGCCTGTCTGGAG
Organism: Cnephaeus nilssonii; assembly: GCF_951640355.1. NCBI lineage: Eukaryota > Metazoa > Chordata > Mammalia > Chiroptera > Vespertilionidae > Cnephaeus > Cnephaeus nilssonii. The sequence goes on along the minus strand of NC_137081.1, from coordinate 20,927,925 downwards.
TGTGGTTTGAAGTGGTCCCCAGGAACACCAGTCCTGTCTGGGCTCAGTGAGGTCACCTGAAGGGTCACAAACATCATGTGATGATTCTCTATGGGATTTCTTGCATCTGCATTAGTGTAAGAGGACTGCTTGCTCTTTGCCCTGTGGTTAAAGCGACAGGCAATGGGGTCGCTGTAGGACTCTCCTCCCCCACATCATTATGCTGCTGCACATTCCAGCTGTGGCTCCACTTTTCCTGTGTTTAATTTCAGTGCACTTATTCCAGCTATTATTATCGTGGTGATTATTATTTATGGAGTGCTGACAGAGGGCTTGGCAACACGGCAGATAAAGAGATGCGAAACATGCCTTCCAGCTGTTGTGACTATAGCTACCTCCTCCCTTTGTTCTTTGATTCTGAAAGACTTCTCCTTCCCCTGCTAGGTCTTGGAGGAATTAAGACAATCAGAAGAGTGTGCAGCATTTATAACAGTGTCAGTTTGGGAGCTGTAAAAATACTGATTCTGCGGCTCCACTCCAGATCTCCTGAATCAGAATCTGAGTGTGCCCTGGGCTCTACAGTTCAGCACATTCCCCAGGAGGTTCTTAGGTCCAAGGAGAAATTCTGTTCTAGAAAAACCATTGAGTAGAAAGAAAAATGAGGAAATAGGCAGGGTATAAACATGTTATCTGCTCTCCTGGACCTGACAGGCAAGTCACAGAGAGAAGCTAGCAAGAAAGTTTTGGTGAAGAAATACTGCCCATCCCTGTTTTAAAACACTGATAATGGAATATAATATGAGTTAGAAAGCTGGCTTGATATTGCTTGGTTTTATACTCCAAACCATTTGGAAGACAGGGATGTATGTGAAAGGGGTCTTGGTAATAAAATATTATAAGTAATTTTTATAAAGTTGATAATAGTAACCATAGTTTATTGAGTGTGTGCTATTTGATTGACATTCTTCTAAGTGCCTTCCATGCATAGAACTCATTTAATGTTCAAACAACTCTTGGAAGTCTGTACTAACAGTATCCTATTTTGCAGATGAGAAAACTGAGGCATACAGAGGTTAAGTAAATTGCTTGAGATAAGAAAGCTGGCAAGTGGAACCAGGATTCAATGCCAGGCATTCTGCCCTCCCAAATTTACACTATGCTGACTTTTCATGGGATAAAATGAGGCTACGCTTGATAAACTGTTTTGTACTGTTATATCTACTTTATTCATAGAAGAAATTCTGAGTTATCTCTTGTGTTTAGGCTCTCTTATAGTTATTAGGACTATATAGGATCTCATAATCTGGAGTCTAAAGACATCTAACCCAATTATATTTATTTCTTTATATTTAAATGCAGATTTGGGGTTTTTATGTATGCTCAAGATGCTCAACTTGCTTACGTGAGTGGCAAGGTGTCATCACAGAGGTGATATTGCGGGTGATTCTTGTGTTCAGAGAAAAGGGAGAAGTGAATTCCAGGGAAAGGAAATGACACATGTAAAAACTAAACAGGAAAAAGAACTGTGGCTGTCTGGTGGGTTGTAATCCAGGGAGTGTGGCGTTCAGGGACTGTGTGTGTAACACAGAGACTGTGATGTTCAGGGGGGAGAGAAGTGAAGTTGATAAGTTGGGCTTGGGGACAAATTGTGTCAACCTTGAAAGCTAATGAGGGCACTTGAGTTTATTCTGTCGGTATTGGGGGAATCACAGGAGGGACATCATAGTCATAAGATGATTGGTGACAGTGGGAAAGAGTTGAGATTAGAGGAATAAGAGGGCCCAGGAGACCAGCTTTAGGCTGTGGAAAAAACCTAGGGAAGAATAATGAGCACCTGAACTTATCAAAGTGGAATGGAGGATGGAGAAGAAATGAAATTGGGAGATATTTAGAAAAAAAGGGTCAATAGTTCTTGGAGACCAATTTGATAGTAGAGACTTATGGAGAGAAAAACATAGGCTGACTCTTGGATTTTAGGCTTGGAAGATGGAAAAGATGACAATAAGGTAGAGAATATAAGAGAGAGGGTCATTTTAGGGGAAGAATAAAGCAGTTGGATTGTGCCATGTTGCTTTCAAAGGGCCAAGAAATCTGAGCAGGGAGCACAGGACGGAGATTAGGGATGGTGAGAAAGAAATAGAATTCACTTTTTATTATGGAAAATACATTGCTATCTGATGGTTTTACTTGAAATTTTTGTGGAACCCCACACTACTCCCAATTGGAGAAGTTCCTATCTATCTATCTATCTATCTATCTATCTATCTATCTATCTATCTACCTACCTATCTAATCTATCATCTATCTATTTTATGTCTACCTATCTATTTTTAAGAACACATTTGTACTTTGCTAGCTGATTGAGGACATATGCACAGGCAAAAATATCACTCAAGTCAGATTTTTAGAAGTGCATTATTTATTTTTTAAAATTGAACTCAGTCACCAATTTTATTGATGGTTTAAACTTTAAACCCTGCTTCTCAAAATAAATCAGTTACTCCTGGTTTAAAATTTTGTCAATTCCAAGTTAATCTTTTTGAAGTAGAACTCATTTTTCCATTTTTGGGAATCTTTTCTTGTCCTTTTTTTTTGCTGGTGGTATTTGAGCAGAGACAACTTCTCTCATATCCTGGTGGTACTGGGAGAGTATCAAGGGATAACTAGGAAACTTATTCACTGGTCTTCTAGTGTGGGCAGGTAAATTTTGAAATGTTAATTTATGTGTGTTTGAATGTGTTTCTCCCTCATCTAGTTTCAGAAAGTAGTAACTTGTGACTATAGACAGACTGCTAGGGTTCAAATCCAAATTCTGTCACTGCCCAGCTGTATGACTTCAGACACTTTACTTAGTCTCTTGGTGCCTCACTCTCCTACTCTGTAAAATGAGATAACAACAGGGCCTACCTTGTAACATTTCTGTGAGAATTAAATAAGCCAACACATATAAAATACTTAGAACAGTGCTTAGCACATAAAAAAGCTATATAAGTGTTGCATTTATTAATTCCTTTCCTTGCAGGATGGCATGTGGAAGCTACATTAAAGTCAAAGGCTCTGTCTTTTGTGAATGCCTAAAGCCACCAGGAGATTATCTCAGTGTCCTAGAGTGAGAGGAAAAACAGGGGAGGTGAATGTAGAAAGTGGCAAGGCAGAGTATAGACATTCTGAGGGTGTGTTGGGGTGTCCTGGTGGTGCCCTCAAGAGGAGGCTGGTCTGGGAGGGAAAGGTGGTGTGGGGCCTTAGGAAGGCTGGACTTAGGGCACAGTGGACACTGGACTTGAAGGGACAGCTCAGGCTGGCATAAGGGGCATCCTAGCAGGTACCAGGTGGATCCATTACCATGATCAGAAGGACCTCTCTAATGTTGGCACCATTTTGAGGAGAAACCTCTTATGAGAATGGAAGCTGGGTTAGGGACTTGGAATAAGGTACAAATAGATTTGAAGAAAATGACTACCGAGGCCCCTTGCATATGATAAGTGGGCTCTTTGAACTCCATAGCCAGTTTCAGGTAGGGGGCATAAAATGGAGGAGCACACAAATGTTTCCTGTGTGACTCTTGCTTTTATGAAGGAAAATGCTCTTTCCCTTCCTTCTTTCACCTCCCCCAGCAGAACTAGGAGCAGAGTCTCTGGCCTCTGAGTGTAACCAGGCCTCCCCAGAGCAGCCTCAGGCAGGAAGATTTAGCCCATTACTCCCCACTTCCCTCAGACCCCTCCCCAAGACCAACTACCCTTCTGTGTTTCACTTCCTGCCCTCATATTAAATGCTCCCCTGTGCAGCCATTCCACAGCTGGTGGCCCTCCAGTCACCTCCTGCCCTCCATCACTTCCCCATTGAAGGGGGCTTGGGGAGAGTCGAAAGGTGCTACATCAATGTAAGACATTTCCTCCCTTGTCCCCTCAGCTGTGCAGCTCAGCTGTGTGTCCTCTGGCACCTACAAAATCAAACACCTGCTTTCCAGATGTTTACACCTACAGGCTGGCGGAACTGACTGCAGCAAGTCCCTCAGAACGGAGATAGGTATTTAGTTGAGGGTAACATTTAATGAAGTCTTGGCCTGAAAAAGATATGGAGGGTCATCTTTTTTATTTCTCTGCCTTAGGAAGAATTAAGCTAAATAACTGAGTCCTTCATGCTCCATTTAATGGAAGAATCCACAGTTTCCCCTGGGCTCATTGTCAGGGCTATTTCTTTATGATCAACCGTATTTCTTTCTAATTTTCAGGGAGATAGGCTAATACTAGGCAGAGCTCATACATAATAATCATTCTTCCTTTCCTCCCAGGGTAATTACTAGGAAGGGAGGAAGTATGGTGGTGTAGAATAAACACTATCTTTGGAATCACACATGCCTGTGTTCAAATCTAGGCTTAACCATGTACTAGCTAGGGCCAGCCTTAACTCCCAAGGTTTGACTTTGTCCTCTTTAAAGTTTGGAGAGTAACACCTGTCCAGGCGAGTTTTGAGGATTAAGTGGATAATGTGTGTGCATATCCAGAGCTGTCACTGGCTCAGAATAAGCCCCCAGAAAGTCATAGCTATTGTTGCTATTATTACTAGGAATAGTCTGTTTCTTAATTCAGGCAAAAAAAATTGATGTCCAGGATTAGTACCATCAGCTCATTTATACTAAATGCTTATTGAGCTAAATGTTATGCAAAATAAGGTAACCTGCTAATACTGCTCCTTTAACCCAAGGTTTCTTAAATTGTGTTATGGTCCACCTGCATCAGAATTACCTGGTGAGACTTGTTAAAAACCAAAGAATTCTGTGCCCTAGCACAACATGATTCAGAATCTGTTAGCTAGGCCACAGAATCAGCATTTTGTTAAGCACCCCAAATAATTCTTGTCATATTATAGTTTGAGAGCTACTTCTAGTATTTCTTAGTAATACCAGATGCCTCATAGGTTAATGAAGGTATATCACCTGGTATTCCCTAGAGCACAGAGCAGGAATTTTTTAATAAATTCCTTTGTTCATCAGCTGGTATTACCTTTCTGGAATTGCACAGAATGATAGCATTTGAAATAATCTCAAAGGTTACATCATGCAAATCACTCATCAGATTCAAGAATATTTTTTACAGAAACTTAGAGAGTGGGCTGTGGTTTCTTCAGTGGTGTGGGGAAGGTAAGATAAAAGAGCAGGTGCCCAGGAACAGGGAAACATGAAGAAGGAGGTTGGCCAAGGACTGCACATCTGGCAGTATTTATGGAGGCTGGCCGTGTGCAGAACCCAGCACTGGCTGTGGTGGGATGGCACAGAGGAAGCAATAGAGAGGCTTTCAGTATTCCCACTATGCTCAGCATCCAGAAAGAAACTCAGAAATCTAGTTAATCATTCCAATGTTTCTGAATGACCAGATGTTGGCTGCCAGAGTATTGAGAATTTCTGGGTTGCTTTGGAGGAGAGTGGAGAGCAAGGAAAACAAAATGGAAATAGATAGGAAAACAAGTGTATGTGTTTGTGTGTGTGTGTGTGTGTGTGTGTGTGTGTGTGTGTGTGTGTGTGTGTGTTGTGGGGGGGGGGAACCTCAATAAGATACAGGCTGATGTTGGTTATTAAATTAACGAATCCATTTTTGGAGTCCTCCTAGGTGATACAAAGAGTAACCAAACATAAATAACTCCCTTCAAGGGGCAGTATAATGTATGGGAAGAATAAAGGAACAAGATTCAAATTGGGTCTAACCCCTCAGTAGCTCTGGGAACCTGAGAAGGGTCTTAATCTTTCTAAGATTCAGCTTTCTCAACTGCAAATGGTGCAAATAATGCTGCTTTTCTGGTTGTGATGAGGACAAATTAAATAATGTGTGAACAATCTAATGCAGTGCTTACACATAGAAGTACTCAATAATTGTTACCATTTCCTTCTGGAAGAGGAAACATAACTCCTACCTTGACCCTATGGGAGATGAGTCAGGAAGGAGGGTTTCCTGGTGGGAGCTGTCAGAATCCCAGAACCAGGCTAAACCAAGGAGGTGGTGGGGAAGAATATCTCTGATCTTTTCCCCTTCTGGCTTCTGATTTCCTACCAGTGCCGTCCACTGGCTGAATCCATCAACATATCACCTGGATAATGTCTTTAAGATCTGGCCTCTTAGGGCATAGAGCAGAACAAAGGGCAGAGAATGGATCTGAGGGTGGGGCAGAGACTGTCTTGCCCTGAGAAGAGGAGGAAAAATGGCTATTGGTTTGAAGAGAAAGAACAAGTAACTTCTAGCTCAGAGGCATTGAGTTAAACAATATCAAACTGAAAACAAATCCTCTTTAGTGTTTCAATGTACAATCTAGGCAGGAGACTGTAAGTAGCCTGGTTTGCAAAGATGAAGTGACCATTTATATGGTTGATAGAACTGGGTTCCATACCCATTTGACTATGTACACTGAGTTGTAGCATTACATTCTGTTATGCCATTTTGTATCTTCCCTCAATTTTCATCTCTTCACTTTAGAATTAGACATAGCTTTTCTTCTGCCCAGATTGCTTTCCTACACAAAGCTCTTTGAGAAGAATATCATTCAGTTTAGTTCAAGAGATAGCTTGGGATTTATCCTTAAATTTAGACAAGCTTGATCATGAGGACAAGAGCTTTTAATGAGATTTTAGAGATAATAGACCAGAAGCATGGAAGCCTTGCAGAAGTGCCCATCCACCTGCAGAGCTAGTGGCTCCAATTCCCAACCAAGATCTTGCCTGACACGTCCTCCAAATGCGACTTCTCAAATGTGGTGCTGCAGATTAAGGAGCAACTCCTGTGGCAGCTGGTTCTTGGCTTTCTAGAGCGTCACTCTGGCAGGTCCCCAGTGATCCTTTTACTCCAGAGTTTACCCTGGGAGTGCCAGCTCATTCTGCAAACCTCAGGCAGCCCCCTTCCTCTTGGTGTGTTGCCCAGCAGGCTGGAATGGTTGTGGAGGGCAGGGAATCTCAGTGGTCTGTCAGGTTTGCACTCTTGGTTGTAGGGGTAAGGACTGAAGTGACAACAGGAGAGAAGACAGGGCAAAAAAAGCAAAGATAGAATGAAACACACTCCAAGACTTCTCCTACCTCATAAAAAGCAAATGGGCAGTATTCTGGTAAGGGAAAGTGGAGCATGGCAATCATGACTACTAATTGAGAATTTTGGGGTCCTATGTAGGAAGTTTGGCTGTCAACATGATACTCATGGAAACAACTATCCCTCTTTTAATTTTTGAACATTTAGAACATTGCAAAAAGTTTTAACCTTTTTAATATTAGTTTAGTTTGAAAAATATACTTTGTAACAATCCCATGGGAATGCTTTAGGATACTCTAGAATGGAGATTATCTGCTGGGGATTGGTGGGTTGGGCTGGTGTGAGTTAAGAGCAAGTGGAACTTCATTTATTCTTGCAACTTTCTACAAGAGAAGACGAGTATACATGGAAAGGAGATACTGATGGCCCATCTGTAAGAAATCCCATGGGTTTCTTAAATGATGGTTTAGTTCTCTCAAAATGAATTTTCGAGTGGTAAAATGAAGAAAAATGAGTTCCCAGTTGGCTTATTCGTTAACAAGAAATTGCTCTTTCACTTTATCCAGAATAAGCTTTGCAGTCTTCAGTGGAAATCAGTTTCAAATTGTTCATCTGGAAAATGGGACCAATGTTATTATCACACTGGGTGGTTGTTAAGGATAGATGAGAAAATGGCAACAGAGGGTCCTTAACCAATGTTTATAAAATAAGACTATGTGGTAACCAGGCCCTGTGTCAGGACTTCTCTAGGGAGATGAACATTGGAAAATACAAAGAAGGAAATAAGCAAGCTTCTTGGAACAAATTCACACTCAATTCTGATTTTCTTTTTCTTTTCAAAACAGAGAATTAGAGGTCAAGGCTAAAATGAAAAGTAATAAAAATGACTGGAAAGACTGATGAAAAAAATCTGCTAGAGAAAATCGCAATGAATTCACTGATGCTAGGGAGGAAGAGTGATAGCGGTGGCTTTTGCAGCTCCAAATCCCCCCCCCCCCAAATCTTTATTTCAAAATTTTATTTGCTTTATGCAGTCGTATTTAGGACTATTTCTTTCTGAATTATGGAGAAGTTGCTGGATTTGCCAAAATGTGATATAGGGATGTAGACTGATGTGTGTACAAAATTCCATGTCAGGAACCTGCTAACAAGAAGCAAGAGGGGCAGCTGATAAGAGTTGCCAAGTGGACTTCTCTGTATATGTATTTTTTAGATTGATGTTTTAGTATTTTTAAATTCTTTACTCTAGAATTTTAGAAATATGTACAAAATTGGAAAGAAGTGGACAAAGGGCCTCTATACATATATCTCCAACAATTACCAATTCATAGCCATTCTGGTTTCTTCTGAGTTACTTTGCCTCCCTCCCCACTTTATTTGAAGTAATGTCAGATATATCACTTCAGTCTTATATATTTGATATGTATCTAAAGTAGACAAGGACTCTTAAAAAACTCCCAATATCATCTTAATATATAAAAACCCAGGGTCCATAATGACCAACCAAAGGCTTGACCGAACACAAGAGGTCAGTCCTGCAGTCAGTACTGGGTTGCCGTGGCGACCCAACACTGACTGCCTAGGGGGCTGTGGATCAGGCCCGGAGAGAGGCCCAGAAAGAGAGGCAGGGTCTGATCCTCAGCCTCCATGGCAGCTGTTGATCAGCTGTTGGCTCTCTCTTTCTCATTGGGCTTCAACAGCAGCCGTACCTCTGTTTCTCTCTGGGCCTCTGCGGGGGCTGCTAATCAGCCCTGCCTCTCTGATCAGGCCTGGAGATAGGCCCGAAGATGCTGACTGGCATAGAACCCGACCAATCAGAACCAAATCTGGGTGAACTGTGAGGAGCCAATGGCTGCCTAGGAGGTGGAGCTTTTGACACTGACTGGCATAGAAACCGACCAATCAGAACCAAATTGACTGGCAGGGGAAGGTAGTTAGGGCAAGATCAGGCCAGCAGGGGAGGGCAGTTAGGGGTGATCAGGCAGGCAGAGGCAGTTAGGGGTGATCAGGCTGGCAGGGGAGAGCAGTTGGGGGCGAGATCAGGCCCCCCGCTGGCCCGGTCACTCCTAACTGCCCTCCCTTGCCAGCCTGGTTGCCCCCAACTGCCCTCCCCTGCAGGCCTGGTCGCCCCCAACTGCCCTCCCCTGCCGGTCTGGTTGCCCCATACCACCCTCCCCTGCAGGCCTGGTTGCCCCTAACTATCCTTCCCTGCAGGTCTGGTCCCCCCCAACTGCCCTCCTCTGCCGGTCTGGTCACCCCTTACTGCCCTCCCTTGCCAGCCTGATCCCCCCAACTGCCCTCCCCTGCAGGCCTGGTCCCCCCCAACTGCCCTCCTCTACCAGCCTGGTCACTCCTAACTGCCCTCCCCTGCAGGCCTGATTGCCCCCAACTGCCCTCCCTTGCAGGCCTGGTTCCTCCCAACTACCCTCCCCTGCTGGCCTGATTGCCCACAACTGCCCTTCCCTGTCGGCCATCTTGTGTCCACAGGGGGGCAGCCATCTTTGACCACATGGTGGTGGCCATCTTGTGTGTTGGAGTGATGGTCAATTTGCATATTACTCTTTTATTAGATAGGATGAATGAGTTGTATTAATCAAGGATATTCATTCATTTATATTTTATTAGTTTTTCCATCCCCCAACAATGAATGGTGGTTTTATTTGAAAGAATCATAAACTCAAATTAACTTGCTTACATTTTTTAAATGTGGAGAACATATTGGGAGTTGGAACAGAAAGTCTATGGATAGGAGGGGTTTCAATCACACCTAAGTCCAGAGATTCAAGCAAGGGGCCATCTCTCTCTTTATTTCTGCTCACTTCTTAATACCACAGAGACCTTTATTCTCACCTCCAAAAGAGATTTCTCCTTCTTCAATTATTCCTGGATTTACATCCCTTCTATTCCATTCCTTCCAAAGTAAAGGCCTTCTCCTCCAGCAAATGACAAAACCCGATGCAGGGATTCTTTCTGACCTGGCTTGAATCATGTATTCACATCCAGAACTGTCACTTTGGGCAAAGAGATGTTATTCCATGACCGACCCTGTCCAAGCCAAAGTCTACCCCTATGGCTAGGAAGAGAGTGGACCAATACAGGGGTATCACAGCATAGGGTTTGGAGCACAAACTCTAAACATAGATCTCCTGGGTTCAAATTCCAGCTCTATCACTTAGTGAGTGATCTTCAGCAAGTTACTTACCTTCTGTGCTTCAGTGTGTTCATCTGTAAAGTGGAGATGATAATAGTACTTGCCTCACAGAATTATCATGAAGATTAAATGAGTTAATATATGTAAGGACACAGAATAGTGTAGAGAACATGGTAAGCACCATGAAAGGATTTGTGAAATAAAAGTACTAGTAGATAGCCAAATAATACCATGGGGAAAGCGTCTTCCAAAGAAATAACCACTTTATTCATATTGATTAAATTTTTGCTATACAGTAGACACTGCACATAGCTAATGGGGAAAAGACAGACGAAATTTCTTTCTTTATCATATTCCAAAGTGCTATTTGCAGGATATAGAAGGGATCATCTGCATCCTTGAAGGGTCTGCCTTCCAAGGAAATAAACTCGATGTTATAGGACTGGAAGGAAACTAAGAGGCTCACCCAAGGGATAGAATCTTTAAATGTGGCATCAAGGTCTTTGGACCCTCATCTACTGCAGTGACCAGGACAGAGTACCAGACTCAAAGATGGCCCCATGCACCTGTATGTAGCTATGACAAGTAAGAAACAGGGACCCTTCAGAAATCCCCCACTGTTTCATGGTCCTGTATGGAATCACCTGTGTTGATCCAGAATCCGGAGTAAGGGACTATTGATGCCACCATATTCCATACTTACAACATCTAATTCATTCTAACATGGACCCAGTGACAGAGATAATGAAGGAATTTTTTGATTAACTGTAGAAGTCGGGGTATAGGAGCTCACAGGGGTAGTAAACTTGGTACTTATCCTTTCTCAACAGGCTGCTCAAACTAGCAGGGCACTCGCTTTGTATCTCTCCTATTTATCCATCTTCATTTGCCTGGAATGCTACTCTTTTGAGACATCTTGTTTTTCCTACTGGAGTATCCAGGAGGAATGGTCTCCAGCGTATGTTAGATGCCTAAGAAATAAAATCCATTTATGCATGTATGTGTTATATGTATTTTTAAATAAACTTTAAATTTTAAGTGTAGTTTTATAAGTACAGAAAACTAGCCAAGCTAGTACAGAGAGTTCCCATATATCCCACAGTTTCCCCTACTGTTGACATCGTACATTGCCATGGTACATATGTTACAACTAATGAATCAATTCTTATACATTATTATTAACTAAACTCCACACTTTATTCAGATTTTATTAGTTTTTCCTGATGTCATTTTTCTGTTCCAGGATCCCACTCAAGGCACTACATAACATTTAGTTGTTATGTCTCCTTAGGCTCTTCTTGGTTGTGACATTTTCTCAGACTTTCCTTGTTTTTGACAACCTTGCCAATGTTGAGGAATACTGGTCATCAGATATTTCATAGAATGCTCCTTCATTTGAGTTTGGCTTATATTTTTGTTATTTTGTCATGGACTAGGGTTATGGATTTTTGAGAGGAAGACCACAGAGGTGAAGTGCCATTCTAAACACATCTTATCAATAGTATATGTTATTAACTTGACCTATCCCTGATGATGCTGACCTTGATCACTTGGTTAGGTAGGTTTTTCCACTTTTTTATTTCCCCCCTTTCCATGCTGTAAGCAAGTCACTAAGCATACTCTACACTTAAGAGGTAGAGAGTCATATTCTATTTTTTAAGAGGGTAGTAGCTACATAAATTATTTGACATTCTTCTGCATGGGAAATTTATCTTCTCTCTCCCGTTTATTGATTTATTCAATCATTTATTTATATCAATATATATATTTATATAAATAAAGTAAATGAATATTTATTCCTTAGGTTTATAATTCAATACTCTGTTATTTATTTTGTTTTGCTTAGGCCATTGGAAGTTCTTTTAGTTGGCTCCTATGTCTTTTTGACATACTTTCATGGTTTTGTTTTTTTCAGCATTTCCTCATTTTTTGGCTGTATAAGATGCTTCAGGCTCATCTTGTATTTTCCCTGCCTTATCCATAGAATCAGTCACTCTCCAAATAGCTCTGGTTCTGGTTCCTTTTGTTGTATAATGATATTAGAAACCAAGATCTGGGTGTCTGGTGCACTTGCTGCTACAAGAGGGTCATTGCTTCTAGGCCCTATTAGCAGTCAGAGCAAGGAAATATATATGTGTATACTAACCCATGTATACATACTAACCCATGTATGTATGTGTATATATATATATGTGTGTATATATAAATATATATATATATGTATACATGGGTTAGTATACACATATATATTTCCTTGCTCTGTATATACATCAGTATCTACATTAGGCTAAACATAAGTTCATACTGATATCTGTGACTAATCCAGTACCACGTGATTTATGATAGCCTTATCCTCTACCTTAATGTAACTTTCTATTCCAACAGTGAGAAACCTGGCTCCCACTAAATAATATCCATTTACTTATTAGTTCAATCCTGTAACTCGTTTACAGCAGTTTCAGAATTGTTACCTTGTACTACCACGAGAAACAACTCTACCAACTGGAGAACAGGACAGTGCTTATGTATTGTTCTCTTATATGTATTTTAATGCCAACAGACTTTTTCCAAAAGAATTATTCCACCCAATGCTAGAGGGCTAATGATCCATTCTTAAAGAGATTGTCTCAATGGTATATACTTAATGTCACTGAACTATATACCTAGAAATGGTTAAAATGCTGAATTTTATGCTATGTATATTTTACCACAATATAAAAAATATTGTTTTCCTTTTTCCATATATCCCAATGAATTCATTTCCAAACCTGGCTGATTATCAAAATCAAAGTCTTTGTAGTGTGAACCAAGAATATGTATTTTTAACAAGATCCCCAGGTGACTGGCAGCCACTGTACTAATACATTTTTTTCTTTTAAGATAAAATAAAGCAACTGAGAGATCCAGGGATCTGGAATCTTCAGATGTATTTCCAGCATCATGTCAGATGGAGGGGTCCTCTGAGACCTGCCAGTAGTTCCAGTTGTCTTCCACTTATTTTTTCATGGCCTTCTCCACAGTCTGGATGAGGACCTCAATCAAGCCTTCCTCCTCTTCCTCATGACCAGTCCAGCCCTCCTGCAGGCCTGGCTTGACAGCTCCAGCTCTGAGCTGCCTGGGCACCTCCCTCAAAGGCTGTGCTGAATTGCAAAAAAATTTAGAGCTTTATCTCCCCAAACTTCGGCATGATCTAAGCATGTCAGAGTTGCCACATGAAAGGAAGTTGCTTGTTTCTCAGAGCAGTTTGCCAATTGGATAAGCAAGTGTCATCTCCTAGCTCATAATAAAACCTCCATGAAACTCATTATTACATTTCCCAGTCTGTAGAGCAGGCTTGCCTTGGACCAAGGACTGCTGAAGGAGGTTGCAACATGGGTCTCTAGCCCCTTGCCTTTGGCTGTCTTCTCTGACACCTTGGAGGACAGTAGCCTGGCAGTGAGTGGGGCTTTGGACCCCAGAGCCCGACTTGGCCTTTGTAATTAGATACTCAGGCTAGCCCACGTCTCATGTTTGAGTCACACAGGGGAGGGTGCAGTCACTAGGTGCTGGGGAGCCTTGAAACTGTGCACCAATCCAGTCCCTTGGGTGAGAGTTTATGTCTATAAGAAGAAGCACCTGGAGACCCAGGCAATTTCAGGTCCTCTCCTAATCATTTTCAACTGCACAACATGAAGTAATAGGATTTCATTTTTGCATACAAACTGATGAATTATATGCTACTTTGTGTGTTTGTGTAGGGCAGGTGAAAAAAAAAAGACTATAATCTAAACAGCTGACACTCGGGGGTAAACTGGTATATTCTCACCTCTCAAGGTCAATCCAGCCACTATAGGACACTTGGGTGGCAGGACGTGGGGTCAGTCAGAAGATAGGCTAGCCACCCATTGGCTCAAAGGTCTTGGGAAAGTCATGCAACTTCTTTGATGTTCTCTTTCTTTGAAAAAAAAAATGGAGTTAAAAAGATTGATGTATAAATAAAATAAGAAACTTACTATGAAAGTATTTTGTAAATTGTGATAATGAGGTCAGTGTATTATTGGCCAGACTAGATTAGATAGTAGACAGTATCCCTCCACTTTCTCTGATGTCCTCTGTGTTCGCCCCTGATCTTTCCTTATCCTATACAATTACTCTGAATACTCTTTCTTATTCACTGCTAGTGGTACAAAACACCTTCACACTCCTCCCCTTCCGATATCTTTAGCATTATCTCTCAATCTAAAGCTATGCTCCTCTCTCTCTTTTTAAAAAAATATATTTTTTATTGCTGTCAGAGAGGAAGGGAGAGGGAGAGAGAGACAGAGAGAGCTGTGTCCTGCATGCCCCCTACTGGGTATCAAGCCTGCAACCTGGGCATGTGCCCTTGACCGGAATTGAACCCAGCACCCTTCAGTCTGCAGGCTGACGCTCTATCCACTGAGCCAAACAGGCGAGGGCTATGCTCCTCTCTTTATCTACTTCTAAATTTCACCTTATTAGTTACTTCTCCACAGAATTCATTCATATGCCACACTGGTGAAACTGTATTTTTCTTTTTTTATTGATTTTAGAGAGAGAGAGAGAGAAAGAGGAAGAGAGAGAGATTGATCTGTTGTTCCACTTATTTTTGCATTTATTGGTTGTTTCTTGTATGTGCCATGATCAGGGATTGAACCTGAAACCTTGGTGTATCTGGATGATGCTCTAACCAACTGAGATACACAGCCAGGGCTGAAGCTGTCTTCTTACCAACTCCATTTGGATGTTCCTGCTTTGCCCTTGCCCTAGTGCCACAGAATGCCTTGGTCCCTCAGCTTTTTCCCTCAGAAAAACTCATTTCAGAGTCCATGTTCCACCTGACCATAACCATGACAATTTCAACCCTCAATGTGTCCCTCTCCTCTGAAGTGTAGCCCTCACACCACACTGTTGTTTTATGTTGTTTACATGTCTTAGCACTTTCTCTCCAACAGAACTGGATGGTCCATCTGTCTGTCTAGCAGAGTGCAGAACCTACAGCACTTGCTCAATAAAAATGTGTTGATTGTGTTGCAATGCCATAAGCTATAGTGGTCTGACCTCTTCCACAGTCTTTGGCACAGGTTCTTTATCCACTTCCACCTCTATTTCTCATGTTCTCATTGGTAATTTAACACCATGACATAGACTAGGTAAGTTCTACCCCTAACTGCCCCTTTGCTTCCTCTGGCCCTTCTGCTCACCTTGGCATATTTAGAAGAGTTGTCTCCACCTCTCTCCTCCTTTTCCTTATTGGTCTGAATTCAGGTGCCTGGGAGTTGACTCTCTATTCAGTTTCTGGTATTTAGTGTGGTAGGGAGAAGTCAGGACCTAGTGGCTTAGGCATCTAGAGGACTCTCAGCGGTGTCTGAGCAGAGAGACCAGAGGATATTAATCTAGGAATCATTCACATGGATTATCACTATAATTTTACATCCAAGCAATGTGTGAAATTCTAGGAATGAATTGAAGCAATCAGATCCTGGCAATGAATGGAATAGAATGAAGGAAGGCTCTGAACCAAGAGCACTGCTTTCCTTCTTCTCTGAGATGTGACATCTGAAACTTCCTTTACACAGGACACTGAGTAGGGCTCCATAGTCACATTGATTATTCCCAATTTTATCTCTGCCACTACGCAACTGTGGGATTTGGGGATGTTTGTGTGACCTTTCTACCTACATCCTCCCAGTTTCTTCTGAGGGATGATAGTATTATTTATCTAAGGGGTTAACCAAGCTGGACTACGTTAGTACACACAGTAAATGCTCAATAAGTGTTAGCTATTATTACTGAATAACTGGGACATTTTATTACTTTAAAAACAAGCCCTTGCTCTTAAAAATATTTTCTTATCCCTATTTCTGCCTTGGGTAATTTTTCAAGTTTTCTCCTTCCCATCTTGGTCAAGTTTATGGAAGAGTGTATTTCAATGTGTCCATTTTCTTATACCCCAATTTCTCACCCTTATAACTTGGCTTCCATTTTCATCATTCACGAAGGCTTCATATTTTAACACATTTGATAACACTCCACTCTCAAATTCATCAGATGACTTTGAAGCCTCTTTCTCTTTATAGAATTTGGCATTGTTGAAAGCCTTCTTTTGAAGTTATCTTCTTCCTTGTCATTTCTTGACTTAACTCTTAGTTTACATATCCCTGGCTCTCTTTCAAGTTCTTTGGCTTCTTTTTTGACCAAGTTATTTCAGTTAGCTATTGGCACTCCCAGGGTGCTGTCTCAACCCATTTTGATTCCTTCTTGATCTAGCTCTCCTCCTCCTCCTCCTCCTTCTCCTCCTCCTTTAAATTCTTTATTGTTGAAAGTATTACATATGTCTTCTTTTTCCCCCATTGACCTCTCTCAGCCCACTTCTGCCCCCCAGCAACAGGTCCTAACACCCCTATTGTCTGTGTCCATTGGTTATGCTTATATACAAGTCCTTTGGTTGATCTCTTACTCCCCCCTCTCCCCTTTCCACCCTACCCTGCCTTCCCTCTGAGGTTTGATGGTCTGTTATATGCTTTTATGTCTCTGGACCTATTTTTGTGCATCAGTTTATGTTGTTCATTATATTCCACAATTAAATGAGATTATGTGATACTTATCTTTCTCTGACTGGCTTATTTTGCTTAGCATAATGCTCTCCAGGTCCACCCATGCTGTTGCAAATGGTAAGAGTTCTTTCTTTTTTATAGCAGCATAGTATTCCATTGTATAGATATACCACAGTTTTTTAATCCACTCATCTACTGATGGGCACTTAGGCTGTTTCCAAATCTTAGCTATTGTCAATTATGCTGCTATGAATATAGGGGTGCATATATTCTTTCTGATTGGTGTGTCTGAATTCTTGGGATATATTCCTAGAAGTGGGATTACTGCGTTGAATGGGAGTTCCATTTTTTAATTTTTTGAGGAAACTCCTTACTGTTTTTCACAGTGGCTGCATCAGTCTGCATTCCCACCAATAGTATACAACGGCTCCTTTTCTCCACATCCTCGCCAGCACTTGTCGTTTGTTTATTTGTTGATGATAGACATTCTGATAGGTGTGAGATGGTATCTCATTGTCATTTTGATTTGCCTCTCTAGGATGCTCTAGCTCTTCTTGATCCATCTCTCTACATGGGCATTTCACACCTAGTGCTTGATCAGTTCACTGCACAGATGGGTCCATGATGTCCAATTCTACATAGCATCAACTGCATGTTGAACAGGGAACACTTAGTTCACACAGGTGTTTCTGGCTACCATTCTATTCAGTGAACAGGTAATGAGAAATGGATTTCTAGTGTTTCTCCTATAACAGACCCTCAAACACAAGCCTACTATGTTTTTGGTGCCCAGATGACCCATCCATCTCTGGAAGAATCACTGGCCCTACTAGACTTAATGTACAACTTGATCTCAGTTTCAAATGTGGTATCTCCCTAAGGAACTTGCAAGGGTCATTTTGTTTTTACTCAACATCGACCTTAAGTGCTGACTTCAGAACCTAACATCTATATAAGTTGCATTGCAGTGATCTCTAATACAGATTCCTGACTCTTGTGAGTTGTTTTCTCCTGGGCTCCAGACCCTATATCTAACTATGAAGACTCAAGTTATGTAAAAATAATTTTATCTCCATTTCACTCTTCCAGTCCTGTGCTTTCTGTGTTATTTATTGGAACATTTTGTAAACAATATGATCTTTTAATCTTAATGCTTCTTTAATATTTAGGATACTGGTGATTTATCTTGATAATAGCTTTCCAGGAAGTCTCCTCCCTCAGTCCCTCCACCCTTCCATCCTTGTTTTTTACCCAGGCCAGAAAGTCTAAGAACAACTAATTCTACCACACCCTTGCTCAAAACATTTCTTGACTACATTGAATATGGATTGAAGTCCCAAACCATCAACTTATTCCTTGAACATAATGCCACTTTCCTGTTGCCAAAGTTTTGCTCATGATGTTCACTCAGCTTGGAATACATTTTCCCCCTTTCTCAATATAAAAAACCTTTTTAGTGTTAGGACCCAATTCAGATGTCACCTCCTGTGTAAAGCTTTCTATGATCTCTTAGGTACAGAATTCATGGCTTCTGCATGGGTTTATATTGAATTTTGTTTATAATTGTGTGATGACATATAGCACAGTTTGGCTAGTGGTCACTGTGTAAAAAGTCCATTGTCCTTACTAGGTGGAGTGCAGAGTCCCATGTTTCAGTGCCTTAGTCATCTTTGAGTTCCTGTCTTCCTTCTGCCTGCCTCCCCATCTCCGCCCCAGGGTGTAGCTCAGTGGTTTGCATAGAGATACTTTCCACAAATATTTGTCATTGAAAGGAATTTATTTTAGATGTTGTTAGATAAAAATATTTTAAGGGGCAGGTATGGTTCCTTTGAAAAGAATTGTGAGATTTTCATCCTATTCTAAGGCAGGCCAGGTTTTGGGGAGAGGAGATCCTAACTCTATATGACTATAGTATGTGCCACCCCCACTTCAGGCTCACATTTCCTTTTGCAGTCAGTTGCCTAGTAGTAACTGGATCCATAGCCCACACCCTCTGAACCCAAGACACTAAGGACATGAATAAATATTGATTAAAGCCAGCACAAAGAAGTTGTGTAAAATGTCCAGTGTCACACAGCAAATCATCAGGGAGGAATAGACCAGCCCTACGATTCTCTCCAGGCTTACAACAAATGTTGTGACTGTTTCCAGATTACATGTATTCTTTCTTCTAATGGTCATTTTCTCTGCTCAGCCTGTCCCCCATTGTGCGTCTGGGGATATACACTGAGTGGCCAGATTATTATGATCTCTGAACGCATAATAATCTGGCCACTCAGTATATATATATTAGAGGCCTGGTGCATGAATTCGTGCATGGGTGGGGTCTGGCCAGCTTGGCCAGGGGGAGGGGACATGGGCGGTTGGCCGGCCTGCCTGCTGGTCGAACTCCTGGTTGAGGGGATATTTTGCATATTAGCTTTTTATTATATAGGATATGCACTGAATGGCCAGATTATTATGCATTCAGAGATCATAATAATCTGGCCACTCAGTGTATAGTAGAACAAAACCCAGAACAAAACCTAATGTCTTAAGATATCTGATTGATACAAATGATTATTTTCTCAGATTATCTTTGTTCAGCTTTGTAAAACTCTGCTACTTCTTAGTTTTTATTCATTGGTCTTTGTTCCTGCCTCCTCTTTTCCTACCCACCACTGAACCATTGGTGTTCTTGGAGTCACTATCCTTTATCTACTTCCACAGCTCAAGTTTGCTTCTCCGTGTTGAGAGCTTCCACACCTCTGACCCTGGTTCAAAGATAATTCCTGGCTCCCCAGATACTCAATTTACCCTCACAGCTATCACCTATTATTTCCTGAATCCTATCTCCACTAAGGTGAGGTGGGCCAAAGGATTCTTATATCCATAATACAGAAGAAAATGCTGAGACTCAGACTCAAAGTTCCACAGTGTGATGGGGCCACCTGGAAGGACCAGGATTTGGGCTGTTTGCTCCATGTGCATAGCTATGGGTTCATAGCCATGAAATGAAATTTTTGTCCCATCAGGCCCAGGCACAGAACTCCAGTTTAGACACAGCATACCACATATTGGGATGGCTTTCCCCTCTGATAAGATGAAAGGCTCTCCACACCTTTTCCCTTCTTTTTAGTCCTCATAAAAGTCAGTTTCTCTTTGACTTTTCTCTTACCATGTGGAATATATTTACTCATGAGAAACTCAGCTTGTATGCCAGTTATATTTTCTTGCTTTCTACATTGAAATGTCATAGCTGAGTTTGCAGGCAGGAGAGAGTTTAAATATTTGTAGAGTTGTTGTTGGTGGTGGTAAAGAGAGAGAGAGGGAAGAAGAAGAAGAAGAAGAAGAAGAAGAAGAAGAAGAAGAAGAAGAAGAAGAAGAAGAAGAAGAAGAAGAAGAAACATACACACACATACAGAGAGAGAGAGAGAGAGAGAGAGAGAGAGAGAGAGAGAGAGAAGAGGGTCACTTAATATTGTTATCTGGACCTTGATCACTCTTAAGCTTTGCTAGATTTAGAAGTCAGGGTGGGGTGGTCTCAGCTTCTAGACATCTCAGGACTCATTCCTTCTACCTCTGCTGTTGGCGGTTTGAGTAGCTTGCTCTCTTGATCAGTTTCCCTGAGTGGGAGGCACTTCATCTTCCCATCTCCTACTGGGCCAGGTTTTGAAGCCAGACCTGAATGGAGGGTTCTCTGTCTGCTCCATGTCCCTTCCCCACTGCTTAAAGCCCTTAGGGGCATGGACCCTGTACCAGCACTCTCCAACTCTCTGGAATGCTTTTCATCCTAAACTGAGTGAACTGACAGCATCTTCCTATTTAAAGCTCAGTTGATTGTGCCATTTGTTTCCTTTGGCTTCTTCTCTTCCTTCCTCCAGGGCCTGGGAATGGCTGTGCTTATAGTGGTGCTGTGTAGTCCTTATTGCACATGGACAAGGGAATTAAAGATCAAGGAGGTAGATGATATGTAGGAGCTTGATTCCAGTTTCTTTAGTTTATAGGTGAGGAAATGCAGGTCATGGCTGGTGAAAAAGTTTGCTCAGGCCACATATCCAATCAACTGGCAGAGCTAGAACTCATGCATTCTGGCATGGTGTTCTTTCTCAGGGGTGTAATCAAGCAAGGATGAAATGATGGGAAGTAAATATAAGAAAACAAAATATGGGATGGAGCTTTTGACATGTTAGCCCTTTCACAGAAAATTGAAGCCAATGGTTCCCATCTAGAGATCTAAGACTCCCATAGATCTGTTGATAACCCATGTGGTCATTACATATGGAAGCTTCTGGGAGGAAGAGAGGCTGGGAGGAAAACTGCTCCTTTCTTGGGTTCTGGTCACTTATCCTGGGTCATTGTCATGTGGGTCAGTGAGCATCATCTACCTAAGCTCCTGGAATGGGCAGATCAAACAGAAATTATAGCCCCCACTTTGGGAGAAGTCATGGTTTTGTTGAGGAGACTGGAATCATGGAAATAAAAGTGGCTGAAGTGTAGGAACCAGCCTTAGCAATCAGCTAAGAAGCCAGTTGTCATTAAAATGTGTCCCTATGAGGATGGGTAAGCCTTTAGAGGACAAGGCCCCCTTGAAAATAATCTACTGGCCTCAATGCTATTCAGCACTGAAGATGACTACACCATTGATGAACTACCTCTCTGTCCAGTGGTGTCATTTGTCAGAAAGCAAAATGTTTTGGACAAAGTAAGACCTAGGAGAGAATAAGCAGGTGTGTGGCGGTAGGAAGACTGAGCCCCCCAAAAGGGACTGGACTAGGAGAGGAGGGATTGTCAGAGATAGCCAATGCTGGTACAATGACTATTAATTTCTCTACCACACTTGGGGTATGAAATAATGGCTTAGTTCAGGCAGCTACAAAAAAAATACCACAGTAGCTTATAAACAACAGAAGTTTATTTTGCACATCTCTAGAGCAGGGGTCCTCAAACTTTTTAAACAGGGGGCCAGTTCACTGTCCCTCAGACTGTTGGAGGGCCGGACTATAGTTTAAAAAAAACTATGAACAAATTCCTATGCACAGTGCACATATCTTATTTTGAAGTAAAAAAACAAAACGGCAAAAACACCCGCATGTGGCCCGCGGGCCATAGTTTGAGGACACCTGTTCTAGAGGCTAGAAATCTGAGATCAGGGTATCAGAATGATTGGGTGAGGGCCCTCTTCTGAGTCACAGCCTTCTTATTTATATACACACTAGTGGCCCTGAGCACGAATCCGTGCGCAAGTAGCTTGCTGCCACTTGCCTCAGCTTGCTGCTCCACCCACGGCAGCTGTAGGTCTCCACTGCATGTAGCTCGTAGCTCGCTGCCCTGCCCTCCTGGTGATCAGTTGTTATGTGTCAGGGCGTAATGACCATTTGCATATTACCTCTTTATTATATAGGATGATAGAAGGGGTGAGGAATCTCTCTGTGTTTCTTTTATAAGGACACTAATCATATTCATGAGGGCTCTACCCTCATAACCTAAGCATTTCCAAAGGCCCCACCTGCTAATATTACCCTGGACATTAGGTTTTCAACACATGAATTTGGGAGGAATACAAACATTCAGACCACAGAAAATGAGAATTGCCTTTATTACTATAATACATTTATTCTTATAATAGAATTATTGTAAGTCCAACAAAATCCATGCCTAAACCCAACTTCCAGGGTGGGTAAAAAATAAATTTTTTGGTCTCCCTTCCCCTTTTTAGGTTGCATCTTCTTTTATGTTATGTCCAGAAATAATAGAAAGGCCTCTAGATAGTAACGTTTCAGGACTTATTCTGAAGATGCCCATTGGAAAGGACTACATGGCCAATTAAAATTTAATTTTCCAGGTGCCAAGTTTGACCAATGGACCTTGTCCCAGCTCTTAGAGTCTCAATATCTGAGACTTAATCACTGGCCAACCACATGGAACCTTTGTTAGAGGTTCACTTGGGATAGAACCTTTGAGTAAAGACAGGCTCATGATCTCCTGGAACTTGTCCCTTCCTCATGCTCCCAGTTATGGAGAATACAATTATTTTCTATCTGTAATTGGGTTGCTGTCTTCTTTCCTTGGACATCATCTCTTTGGAGCCTTCATCTCCTTCTCCTCTTAGTCTGGAAATGTTTCAATTGACCTAGACCATAACTTAACTAATTAACCTAAGTTTTTGAACCATTGAGTCCCATTTTCCCCACTCATGGTCCTAGAAAGCATTGGTCAAAAGGGATCCTGGCAGTTTAAAAAAAAATTAGAGTTTAGACCATAATATGCCTCATGTTTGTGATCACTGGGCTCCAGATGACTGGTTGCAAATTGTTGTTGTCATCAAATGAATTTCATGATTCTCAATGATGAACTTGATACTGAGTAAATGTTAAAAATCTGAAGTTATTGTAAAATCGATCTTCTGTTATAACTATTGGGATTCTTCAGAGAATTGTATTAGAATAAAATCAAAACATATTTGGAGAAGGTAGCCAGATATTTTCCAGTTTGGGCAGTTTGGGATTTTGAATAGCTGTTCATGCTGAGTCCACAAAAATGGGAAGACTCCCATCCCTTCTTAACACTGACCTGTGTTCCCTTGGCCTCCTAGCATCATGGTGGGGCAGAAAGAAAGGAATACTGAAGCTTGTAGTGAACCTGCTCTTCTCCCAGGAATTCTGGGTCAGTGAGATAATGTCTGTGAAGGGGCCTCTGCAGGAGAATCCATTCTACAAATAACAAGGGGCACTCTTGTTATTTCTGGGCCTCCTGGAGCAGCCCAGGTAACTTGGCCCTTTCATCTTAATGGGCAGTTGATGCCTCCTCTACCTCCCTTCTCCCAGAATTAGGGTTTTTCTTTAAAGAAATAATTAGTGGGTTCTTTTAAGCTTTTCCAGTGACTCATTCTCCTTTGAAATACTAACCTGAGGTTGTCTCCTTCAGAGAATAAAATAATGATAATAGCAATTTATTTCATAGCAAGAGCCAGGCCAATTAGCACATGCCTTATGCCCAGAACTTAAAAAAAAAAAAAAAAGATCTCTAGTCTCTTTTAGCTCCAATGTGTCCTGAAATTCCATTGCCAGGGTTTTCCTTTAAATGTCTGTTGCTTCGCTGTCTGTAGTAGGGAAGGGGTTGAGTGAGAAGTATCAGAGTGTGGGGATAGCTGGAAGCTTGGAGGTATAGTGTACTTTGAACTCCTGCCCATCTAGCAGACAGGAGGACATCTTTGTAGGTCTCAAAAGTCAAGGCTGCATCTGAAAAGAGGATGGAAAAGGTGTTTTTTTCTTTACCATGGAATTTCATAGTGTTTCATTTGTCTTTATGATGTCTCAAGGATGGTAGGAAGGATGTGTGGCTGACTGAAGATACATTGTCCTTTGTACTTGTATAATACAAAACCTTTTTGATTTTGCTTTTAAGAGTTCATTTGTGTGTGTGTGTGTGTGTGTGTGTGTGTCCCTTTTACCAATTTTGATTTTCACTGCAGCCTCAATGAGGTACATAAGGCAAGGATCACCATCCAAGACTCTGAGAATAACAGAAGACACCTTAGAGATCAGCTGTATCTAATTCTCTAATTTTGCAGATGGGAAAATAGAGAACCATAGGGAAGGTAAAAATACATTTTAAAATGTCATTAGATGGGTTTTGGTGAAATTGAGATTGAACTCAAAGTCTCCTGACTTTTTTGCTTTTTCAATTCCATAGCTTCAAATATCAACAGTTAATTGTCTTTATAGGAACATAGGTTAGGTTTAGGAGTTATAAAGCTTTTGATTTTGGCAAAATACTTAAATATCAGGTTAAGTTAAATTCAATTGCAATTTGGGTCCACGATTCCTATTTCCGTCTTTGATTGGAATGAAGACTTAGTTAACACCGTTTCAGTTAGACTACAACTGAGGCAATTCTTTGTTGGGGGCATGTTTATTACTTTGATTTCTTCTCTCCAAGTTTCCTCTTTTTCTTCAAATGTACGGTAATACAAGACTCAAGAGTCTGAGAAAAGCTGAATCTTAAGCCTTTGGCAAAATGTTGTCATGTACAAAATTCTGAACAACTTGATGAGTAGAAGATTAGACCAACTTGTTCAGTAGTTCAGCCAAGACAATTGAGTGCTGATAATATGGGAGTGGAGTTTTTTTCCCATGAGGTTTCTAAGTAAAGGTAACATCATGCTACCTTAACATTTATCTAACAATTTTATCTATCTAGGTTCTGGCCTGCGAGGTACTAAGCTTGGACAAGTTTTTTAAACTTGCTCATATATAAATGAGACTTAATTTTATTGAATATGGAATGGAAATAAAAATAATACCTATCTCATCGTTAAGAGGAACAAATGAGATATTGCATGTACAGCATCTGACACATAATAAGCGATTCATAATGAGAATTTTTATTGCTATTATTTCTTGGCATTGCTGTTGATTTCTTAATTCTTTTTAAGGATTAACCCATGGTCTATCTAGTGTAAGTGAGTTGGGTGTGGTTTGTGGAGGCTGTAATTCTATGTCCTGTGCCTTTCCTTCTAATCTCTCTCAACCAGCATTCTAGGACCTTTCCTTGAGCCATTTATCTGTGCTTTGTTGTATGAAGGACTGCCAGATTTATCTTCCCTCAGCTAGTCAAGGACACCAAGCCAATCTCTCTGTCTTCATGGCCAAGCTAGGAAATCCAATTGGAGGGGATAGCTCACAACCTTCCATGCTTATAAATGAGAACAGCTCTTCCCTCACCAGGGGCTAAGTTATTCTGAGGCTATAAAAAGATCCCTGTCCACTTCAAAGGACTTTTTATCAACTCCTCCATACTGATCCTGTTCAACTCTTCTCATTTTCAAAGGCAGAATGAAGCCTCTTGGCTGAACCCCCAGCTAGGCTCTTACCTTCCTTAAAATATATTTAACTTCAATTAAACTGATCCCTTTTGGCTCCTTTAAGGAAATAGGTTGTCTTCACCAAGCATTCCCTGACACTCCCTCCCCCTTCACTTCTACCTCATCCAGTCCCTAATATGTCATTCTGAGAATGTGTGCAGAG
This sequence comes from Cnephaeus nilssonii, assembly GCF_951640355.1. Lineage (NCBI taxonomy): Eukaryota > Metazoa > Chordata > Mammalia > Chiroptera > Vespertilionidae > Cnephaeus > Cnephaeus nilssonii. The sequence goes on along the minus strand of NC_137081.1, from coordinate 20,902,226 downwards.
TCAGCAATGCAGCTCAGCCAGGCCCTAATGCCACTGGATCTTTTAAATCTACTTGTTTCAAAACATAGTGCACTCTACACCATTTCTGTGCCTGTGAGAGAAGGGCAGTAAATGAAGCATTGATTTGGAAATTAACAGCCTGGTTTTTCAGGCCTCGTTCTTGCCTTGGTGTGAATTTTGTCAAGTCTCAGCTTTGTTTTCCTGTAAGTAAAATGAAGGATGTAAGTGTAACCATCTACAGTGATCTATTACTCTCCTGTAATTGCCTGTTTACCTCCCCAGTAGCGTGTGTGTTTCTTGAGAACAGAGAAAGATTTTGCCTCTCTGTATTCAAATTTCTTGGAAAACATTTGTTGAATAAAGGTACTTGAGCTCTCTTCTAGTACACCTTTTCATCCTATCCATTTCTACCCTTCTGTGCTGGATAGGCTTCTGTGCCCCCTTAGCTTTATGATCTTCCAAACCCTTAGCTGCCTGCCTCTGCCAGGGTGACAGGCTCCAGGTAATCCTGCACAATTTAATTGTAGGAAGCAGATCAACTGAATGCTGAACTCCATGGCTCTTCCCACCTCTTTCAGGTTGAGTATAGTGCCACACTTCAGTTAGAAGGCTACCCCAGTGACTTTCAAAGGGTTCAGATGATGCAACCCAGAAGAGAAGGAGAGATAACCCCCCAATGGGAGGACTTTGACCAATCAAAGAGAGAAAATAGGAGGGTGTCTATAAATAGATCTCTGTCTTTCCCCCCTCTCTCCAAGGCTTTATGTTTTTCTGTACAATGTGTGCAGATGTCCAGATTGAGTGACCCTTTGGGCTTCTCTGAAGAATGTAAAACTGTGGCTAGATTGATATTTGCTATGACGTAAATGTTTTCCTCTCTCCCCTCAAATTCACATGTTGAAATCTTAAATCCCCCAAAATGATGGCATTAAAATATAGGGCCTTTAGGAGGTGCTTAAATTATCACATTAAGAGGTGGGGACCTCATGAATTGATTAGTGCCTTATAAAGAGGCTCCAGAGAGATTCTTAGCCCTTATCACCATAGGAGAACACAGCATAAAAGCACTGGCCATGAGCCAGGCAGAGGAGGCCCCCTTTAGAAGTTGACTATGCTGACACTTTAATCTTAACTTTCCAATTTCCAGAAGTGCATGAAATAAGTTTATGTTGTTTACAAGCTACCCAGCCTGTGATGTTTTGTTATAGGAGCTCGAATAGATTGAGATAATAGCACATCACCTTTGCTTCTCATTCTTCCTTATCTTATGTCCGTTTTGCCTTACGCTTGCTGCCTTGGGATATTACCTTCCAATAAACTATTAACACCCAAGTTTCTCCTGAGATCTTGTTTTCTGGGGGAACCTGAGCCATTTGTCCAAATCAATCTACCCAAAGCCCATTCATCTTTACAGGTTCATGGAAAGTTAGAACTAGAAAGGAAAATGCTATCCATTTATTTATTTTAATGGATAATGAAATGAGGTCTAAAAAAGGGAAGTGACTTCCTCAAAGTTAGTGGATGGACTAGTAGTAGAACTAGGGTCCCTAACTTCTACCCCTAAATCTAGGAAGAGGAGCATGGTAAGGGAAGAACAAGAATTTTCTTCTTTCTGCTTTGTGATTGGTGCTTCAGTAAGTGAAAGCTCTCCACAGTGGTGGTAGCATCACAGTGGAACTTGTCATTTTTAGATGTTCCCTGGATTGGAAGGTTTGTCAGTATTATAGGGCAATGCAGGCCAAACAGGATAAATATATTTTGTACAGAGAAGATCCATCTGCTTCTGGTTAGGAAAATAGAGACACCACCCAGGATGGAGTGAGATTCTAGGAATATTCCATACACAGGGACTTAGGGAGCAATGCAGAATGAAATGACATCTTAACTTTCTCATTTGGGCTTAACTGCTATCCTGGTTAAAAGCAAGAGCCTGGACAAGACTTTTCAAAAGGCCCTTTAGAGCTAACAAGTGAGTCTTTGTGCATAGTACCATCTAAGCTCCTTCCTCTTTTCCCAGGGATGAGACTAACAATTGTCAGTATGAGTGTTTATCCACATGACCATTGTCTGTTTCTAGGATAAGAGAAGCAAAGAGAACAAGGAGCTCATAGAAACAGAATGGAAGGGAGTTTGGAATTAATATAGTTAACCATCTTACTTATGCAGATGAAGAAACCAAAGACCCAAAGGTCATGAGATCTGACCAAGGTCAAGGAACTGAATGGAGCAGATCTGTATTCTGAAATAGCTTAATTTTCTAATTGAGAAAGGTAATTTAGTAAAGGGACTTAAGTTTTCCAGAATACTGGAGAGGCTGAGAATCATAAAGTGAACTCTATCCCTTCCGTAATACCAGAACTGAAATGAAAGATGCCTCTGTGTCTCCCTCATGTACCCCCTTTCATCCTCATGCTAAATTTTATTAATTAATTAATTTTCTAATTTAGTCTTTATTGTTGAGATGATTACAGATGTCCCTCTTTCTTCCCCATAGTCCATAGTCCCCCCTCCACTTGGTTCCCGTCCCACCCTAGGCCTTTGCCACCCTATTGTCTGTGTCCATAGGTAATGCATATCTATATATATAAAAGCCTAAGCAACTGTCCAACCATCCAACCATCCAACTGGTAGCTATGACATGCAATGACCACCAGGGGGCAGACACTCTGACTGGTAGCTATGATGTGCACTGACCACTAGGGGGCAGATGCTCAACACAGGAGCTGCTGAGCTGCGGTGACTTGGCAGCTGGGGTTCTCAGGTGACACACTTGGAACGAGAGAGGAGGGAGCCCAATTCCGTGGTGTGTCACCCGAGAACCTCCCTCTCACAATCTGGGACCCCTTGGGGGATTTTGGAAAGCTGGTTTCGGCTTGATCCCCACAGTCCAGGGCAAGGGACCCCACCGGTGCACGAATCCGTGTACCAGAACTCTAGTATGCATATAAGATCTTTGTTTAATCTCTTCCTGCCCTCCCATCCCCCTTGCCTCTGAGAATCGTCAATCTGTTCCATTTCCATGCCTCTGATTCTATTTTATTCACCAGTTTATTTGGTTCATTAGATTTCTTATTCATTTATTTTTATTTTTAGATTCAATTGTTGATAGATATGTATTTGTTGCCATTTTGTTGTTCATATTTTTGATCTTTTTCTTTTTGTTCTTCTTCCTCTTGCTCATCAACATTTCATATAACACTGGTTTGGTGGTGATGGACTCCTTTAGCTTTTTCCTGTCTGTGAAGCTCTTTATCTGACCTTCAATTCTAAATGATAGCTTTTCTGGGTAGAGTAATCTTGGTTGTAGGTCCTTGTTATTCATCACTTTGAATATTTCTTGCCACGGCCTGCATAGTTTCTGTTGAGAAATCAGCTGACAGTTGTATGGGCATTTCCTTGAAGGTAACTAACTGCTTTTCTCTTGTTGCTTTTAAGATTCTCTCTTTATCTTTAGCCCTTGGCATTTTAATTATGATGTATCTTAGTGTGGGCCTCTTAGGGTTCCTCTTGTTTGGGACTCTCTGTGCTTCCTGGATTTGTAAGTATTTCTTTCACCAGGTAGGGGAAGTTTTCTGTCATTAGTTCTTCAAATAGGTTTTCAATATCTTACTCTCTCTCTTCTTCTGGAACCTTCACAATGCGGATGTTGGTATGCTTGAAGTTGTCCCAGAAGCTCCTTACACTGTCTTCATATTTTTGGATTTTTTTATTTCAGTTAGTGTATGCTTAATTTCTGACTGGTCCTTTTCCTTTTTTTTTTTTTTTTTTTTTTGGCATTCTCACTAAGATCCTTGAAAGTCTCACTAAGTTTCTAGAGGTTTCTAGAAGATTCTTGAGTAACCTTATAACAATGTTTTTGAACTCTATATCCAGTAGTTTGCTTTCTTCCATTTCTTTCATTTGTGACATGTTTCTTTGTCTCTGCATTTTGGCTGCTTCTCTGTGTTTGTTTCTATGTATTGGATAGAGCTGCTATGTCTCCTTGAGTTGATAGAGTTGCCTTGTGCAGTAGGTGTCCTGTAGTGCCCAGTGGCTCAGCCTCCCCAGTCACATGAGGTTACACTCTAGGTGCTACCCTGTGTGGCTGTGTGCACAGTCTTGTTGTAGTTGAGACTTGATTGCTGCTGGTGTCACTGGGAGGAATTGACCTCCAGGCCAATTGGCTGTGAGGACCAGCTGCGACTACAGTATGAGCTGCTGTGCAGGAGACACTCTTATGGAGCAGGACTTGCTTCAATGGGGCTTTGGTGCTCACTGAGTCTGCCCCTGGAATGTGTTGCTTATGAATGTGTAGAGTTTTAATGTGGTATGGTCTGACACTGACCACTCGGTACACTGGCTCTTGGGTCTCCAGGGAGGTGCAAAGTCAGCCACTGCCCAGGGCTACCCAGCAGGAGCTACAGAGAGATTTGCAGATTCCTCCTCTTAGCATTGGGTTTGGAAGTGCACAGATGAGGCCAAGCTGTGAAGCAGGGCAGGCTGGTGCTAGTGCTGGGTCTTGGACCTATTATTGATAACTTTGGGGCTCCCTGACCGAGCTGCAGCTTGTTTGACAGATTTTAGCCTGAGCAAGAACAGGCCATTCATATACAAAATCCATTGCACAGGTTGGGTGGGGCTGCAAATTGGATGGGGTGGGGTCTCAGGGTGGATAAAACAGAAATGGCTGCCAGTCAGCACTGTGACCCAGGGAGGTCCCAGCATAGGAACAATGACCCCTGCAAGCACCTCTGTCTGGGAGAAAGCTGCCCCTGAATTCCTGCCCCGGTGCCAGACAATCCAGTTCCTCCTTATATGTGTCTGTGTTCCCCAGAGCCTCGCCCTGGTGGAATTAGAAGAAAGTGGACCTTGTAAGTTCAGTTTGTGGTGCTGGCCTTTTAAGAGAAACAGATGGGTCTTCAGCATCCTCTGTAACTGAGCCCCAATCTGCACTGGATTTTACAGTCTTTAGTTCTTACTGCTTGTAGGGACTTCTTTTCTGAGCTCTGGCACCCTGGGCTGGGGGTCTGCTGTGGGGCTGGGACCTCTTGTTCCTCTGAGCAGCCTCTGCAAAGTTGATTTCCCTCCTGGTTAACCAGTCTCCAATCAGACCACCTCCTACCAGTCTCAGTGTGCTTTCTTCTTCGCTTCTCTAGTTGTAGGACTTCAATTCAGCCAGCTTTCTGGAAGTTCTGGATGATGGTTGTTCTGTATTTTAGTTGTAATTTTGATGTGATTGTGGGAGGCAGCAAGTACAGGCATTTGCCTATGCAGCCATCTTGGTTCCCCTCATGATAAATTTTAGAGTGTTCCGAGGTCTTGAATACCACAGCTGTTCCTCCTCCTGCTTTTTTCCTGATCTGTGGTGGGAGAAAAGAATAATCTGAGGGAACCCCTAAAGTAATATAGTGATACAAAGAGTGGATCTGAGTCAACTAACAAGGACCATCTTACTAACCTGGGAGCTTGGGTGAGTCATTAACTCTTCTGAGTCTTGGCTTTCTTATCTCTATAGTGGGGATATGTATATTTGATTCAGAGGATGATAGAGAGGAAAGGTGTGGTAATGTATCTCTAAGAGTATCTTGTAGAGTGCCACACAAAACCAAATTAGGATCATTTGAGGAAGCACACGTAAATTAAGATAATTTAAGGAGGGTTTACTAAAGAAAGGACTCTTTACAAAGATGTGGGCAGAGTTTAGAGAAGTCAAGTATTAGTGCCATTTCAGCATTAGTAGCATGAAGGAGTAGAAGTGAGGGAGGCCTGTTATGGCACCACGGTAACAGGGTAAGGAAGGGAGTGTTGTCAGAATCTGGAAGAAGAGAATGATCTGTGAGAGGACCTTGGATAGGAGCCATTGACCTTCAATTGGAGGAGGCAACCAACCCAAGGTGACCTCACAGAGATGGAGCCAGGGAAACAAGGACCTTGATGACACTTTCCATCCTTCCTCTGATCTTCTGCCAGAGTTCTATTGAATGAACCCAAGTGGGAATCAGAGAGCATGGGAGCCTGCTGATGTAATTCATACAAGTCAGTCTCCCAGGACAGGGAGCAAGGTGGAGAAAGGCAGAGGAAGATATCTGGCACAGAACATACTTGTTAAACTATAAACTACTTAACAAAGGTAATGAATTCTGTGCTGTGCCATCCAGAACCATCACACAGAAGCTTGCATTCCCCAGATGCTGCCAGTGTGGCCAACTGACTGCTTGCAGCTGAGTCTCTCTCCAAGACTTACACATGCATTTTAGGCCTTTTTCCTCATGATTATACTCCCTTCTCAAGGACAGCCCACATATATCACTGATGTATACAAGGTGTATAAAGGTCCAGCAAACTTTCCCAAATTCTAGATAATTCAGAAAGCTACAGAGCTCCCTACAGGATAAGCTGAGACCTTTGCATTGTGATTCAACTACTCCTGCCCAGTACAGCTTCCTTCCCTTCCTCATAGTTGTTGATCCTAAGAGTATTTCCCAGAATTCAAATCTTCAGCTCTGAGTCTGCTTCTTGGGGAACCTGACCCGTGACCCATAGTAATGTATTATTATTATTGACATGTAGGCCTTGAACTTTAGCTACACTTGTGCAGGTTGTACAAGTTTATGTGGGATCATACAGCTAAGTAAGTCAAATGAGAGCTAAAATCCATTCTGCACAACACTCCTTAAGCTGTTATCCCTGGCATGGGATTGCCTTTTTCTAATTTACACTGTTTCTGTATGGGCTCCAGCAGCTTTGGCTTTAGGTGCTTTATTTTCAATGAAGTGTCTCCAAGGATGAGAGGGGAAAAAAGAACAAAATGTGTGGGATGAAGTTGCAACATCTTCTAGAAAATTAAATACAGATTGTCTTTTCTTATAGATTCTAAGAAGATGGGATTCAGGGTGAGATAAATCTCCTCAATTGGCCCTGGGGTATTAAGTTTGTATTTTTTATGGATCACAGATGGTCCCATTTATCAGTGTGGTCAGATAGTGGTGACTTATAGAAGAGGTGGGGTTTGCATCTGATTCTAAATGGAATTCTCTTGCACAACAGATTTTTTTCCTGAAGTTTAAAAACTAATTCTATTATGAATAATGGGGATAATGAAGAGGGTAACAGGGGTCAAATATATGGTGACAGAAGGAGACTAGACTTTGGCTGGTGAGCACGCAATGCAACATACAGATGATGTATTATAGACTTGTACATCTCAAACTTATATAATGTTATTAACCAACTAGAGGCCTGGTTCACGAAATTCATGCATGGGGGGGGGTGTCCCTCAGCCCAGCCTGCACCCTCTCCAATCTGGGACACCTTGAAGGATGTCCGACTGCCCGTTTAGGCCCGATCCCAGTAGGATTGGGCCTAAATGGGCAGTCGGACATCCCTCTCATAATCCAGGACTGCTGGTTCCCAACTGCTTGCCTGCCTGCCTTCCTGATTGCCCCTAACTGCTTCTGCCTGCCAGCTTGATCACCCCCTAACCACTCCCCTGCCAGCCTGATTGATGCCTAACTGCTCCCCTCTCAGCCTGATTTCCCCCAACTTCCCTCCTCTGCTAGCCTGGTCACCCCTAACTGCCCTCCCCTGTAGGCTTGATTGCCCCCCACTGCCCTCCCTTGCAGGCCTGGGCCCCTCAACTGCTCTCCCCTGCAGGCCTGGGTCCCCCCCAACTGCCCTTCCCTGCAGGCCTTGTCACCCCCAACTTCCCTCTTCTGCAGGCCTGGTCCCCCCCAACTGCCCTCCCCTACAGAGCTGGTCCCCCCCAACTGCTCTCCCCTTCAGGCTGGGTCCCCCCCAACTGCCCTTCCCTGCAGGCCTTGTCACCCCCAACTTCCCTCTTCTGCAGGCCTGGTCCCCCCCAACTGCCCTCCCCTACAGAGCTGGTCCCCCCCAACTGCTCTCCCCTTCAGGCTGGGTCCCTCGCAACTGCCCTTCCCTGCAGGCCTGGTCGCCCCCAACTTCCCTCTTCTGCCGGCCTGGTCACCCCTAACTGCCCTCCCCTGCAGGCTTGATTGCCCCAAACTGCCCTCCCTTGCAGGCCTGGTCCCTCCCAACTACCCTCCCCTGCTGGCCATCTTGTGGCAGCCATCTTGTGTGTTGGAGTGAGTCAATTTGCATATTACTCTTTTATTAGATGGGATGTTACCCCACTGAATTTTATTTAAAATTCCAATTATAGTTTTCTATGGTCACTGGAGAAGGTCACTAAGAATGCTATTAATTCATCTTTGACCCTCTCATTTTATAAGAAAATGAACCTGGAGGAAGGAAATGACATTTTCCAGGCCCAGTAGCTCTTCTGTTGCAGAGTATAGTCCAGTGCTCCTACTGGAGAGTCCTTTAGGCTTCAGTACCATTGGAGCCCTTGCATCCTATCTGAATGGTAAAGAAGTGTCCAGGAAACAAGTTAGGGAAGGGGCAATGGCAGTTTCCCCAGGAGTCCCAGCTCATCCTCCTTTTGACAGTCCTTGGAGAGCACCGGCAGTGGGTGTGCTTCCTTCCCTCCTTGGTTCTGAATAAACTGTTGAACTCCCAGGGCAGGATTCACAGAGGCCACAGGGAGCAGACAGAGCTGTGCCTTTGATGTAGCTCCAGAGAGAGGTTACTCTCCTCGACCAGTGGCTGGGATTCTACTTTTTGTAGACATTTCCTGTCTTTCTTTTTTCTTAAAACATCCCTGTAGGAGAATAAGTATTGTACATTTATAGCTTTGGCTTGCCAAGAATATCCCACTAGCTCATCTCATAAATCTCACCAAGCCTTCCCCAAGTAGCAAGTCATGGCCAGTCCAGCCAGGCCTGACACAGAGCAGGAGTCACTGATGGGCCAGCCAGGGCCATTGGCAGAGCCACTCTGCCCCCTTTGGGAGTCTCCTTGTCTTTCCTGCCCTCTGAACTTTGAGTCACAACATTCCCACAGTCAACTATTACCTCCAGAGATAATTTATATTCATTCTCTCTCCTCCCAACCCCACCCACTATTCCACCCTACTTTGTCATTCTAAATTTACATCAAGTGCAAGCTCTTTCTAGTTCCTGATACAGAAGTCTCAGGCTGGGCTCATGCCTCCTCACTCAAATCACAGTACTTAACATTTATAGATGAAAGCTTGTCTTCGTAATGAGCCATAAAACTTGGACAGATATTTCCTCCATGCTAGTTGGGTGTCTCTGCCTCCTTTAAAGGGAGATGGGAGAGTTGGGAGGAGAGGAAGGTAACTGTGTCTTCTCTTTCTACTCTCTTTTCTTCTGCCAGTACTGGGTTCCTTAGAGGTTGGCTTTGGTCTTATCTAGTCAAAAGTTCAACCAACAAAATCTGTTTCTCTGGTTCCAAAATCTTTTCTTTTTTTGGATGCAATTTCTGGTCTCTGTTTTACAGATGTTCTTCCTTGTACTCTCTATCAAACTTGTGTCTCTTGTCACTCTCTATTCTGAAGCTTCACCTGACTCCTTATGCTCTTTTCCCTTCTGCCCCTTTCTCTCTCCTTCCAATTTCTCTAGCTTATAGGACATCAGATGTAGCAGAATGCCATTAGCAGTGTTACTTTAAAGGTCAAGTCAGATGCTCTCATGTCATGCCTACTGCCATTCAGATAATAGATGCCCAAGCTACAAATAAATCCCATAATTCTCTGTTCCCCAGCCAATGTTCTTTGTATGACCACATAACTTCTCTTTTCTTTTTTTCTCAGGAATTCATTTCTAATCATTGCTTTTTGCTCAAACTTCTATCTTGGTCCTTTTCAGCTTCTACTTGTATCCCAATCCTTGTGTGTCCTAATGTAGAAGAAAATGGGAGAAATCCAAGGACTCTAGCAGGCATGTTTTGCTTTGATCACTAAGTTGGTCAGGTTTGGCTTTTAGTTCCTAAGCTAAGTAACATTTCCAATATAAGATTCTACAGGGGTGGGTCCTGGGCTGCTTTAAACACCTGGGAGGGTTAGTCTTATCTGTCTAATGCTTGAATGGAACAAATGCCCAGAAATATTCTCTGTATAAAGGAGAAAACAGAAGTTTTGTTCCTTTCTGAGATATTCAGGAACATAATTGGAACCCTTTCTCTTGAAAAGAATGGGGAGATGGGGGGATAAAATAGAGATTTCCAAGTAAACAGGAAAGTCATGATTCATTTGATCTCTGGATGACACTTGTCTCGTCCCTCCTTTCTTCTCAAGAAACAGCATCTCAGCTCTGGGTCCTGCTGTGCAGCATGATCTGTGCTCCTTTTAGGGAAGCTGAAGATGACAGCACTGAGAGAGACCTGATTGCTTGAGGACACAGGAAGCCAGCTGAGTGCTGCCCAGGCTTCACTTTTACTGGCTCTGAGGGCAGGGCAGATACAAGCTTTCAGCAAGGTCCAGAGGTTCCAATGAGTTAAGAACTAACCTCTTTTGGGGGAAAGGATGTTTCCTATGTCTTTGTCACATCTCACTTTGGGCCTAGCACACTGCAGGCCATATCAATCCAAGTGCAAAATGAGTCCTTGGAGATTAGTATCTATTGGAAATGTGGCAAGCATTTAAGGGTCCTGCATTTTAGCACAACCCCAGCCAGTAGGCAAGTTCCCCAAAATGTAAGGTAACTTATCAGTATGTGGGGAACCAACAGGGACAATTTTGAAGTCACACACAATAACAGGGAAAACATTGCTTTTGAGCCATCCTGATCTGCATTGGAATCCTAGATTTATTTCTCAAATTACTTCCCATCATTTTTGTCTTGTACAAGCTACTACAAGGCTCAGTTTCCTCATTTGTAATGTGCAACTAACCATACTGATCTCACTGGGGAATATTGAGGGGAAAAAGTGGGGTGGTAAGTGTCTGGAATTGTATGTGGTCTCCAGCAGGTTCAGTAAATTTCAGTTCCTAACCTTTTAATGCTCCTCCTTGTTCCCAATTCCACTTTAGCTCTTCCACCTAAACCACCTCTAAAAACAGAATAAATTGGGTGGAATCCAACAAACTTGAACCCTCTAGTAGTAATTTTGTTTTTTGCCTTTGAAGAGTCAAAAGTAAAAATAAAACAAAATCAGATCACAACCTTTAAGGACCATCCTAGAGTCATGAGAATTTGTGTAAGAACCTCAGGTGCTCAGATTCTGCCCTGCATGACCCTGGCAAGCTTGTTCTGATGTGTGAGCCTGGATGGGCTCTCCTCTTTTCTCCAGTTTCATGACTTTCTCACTCTAATTTCTAGACAGGAAGTTACTTGGGTCTCCCCTGCAAGCTACTTAATCAGCAAAGGAGATCTGTTGATGTTTGATCTACTGTACTGAACAAAATTGTGAAATCAGGCATTTTAGACAAGATTTTTAAGTAGTTAACCCCAGTTAAGTATCCTAGAGGACCCTGAACAAAGGTTTATGATTATTGCTTGCAGGTGGAATTTTCTGGTGGTTAGTCTATTCTGTGCTAATTTGATATAAACCCTGTGTTTTAGGGAGTTTACAATGTAATAAAGATGGTAAAACACAAACCCCTCCATGGCTTTCTCTTCTCCCTGAATCCTTAACACAGCCCACAAGATTTTCATTGCCTAGCTTCTGCCTGCCTCCCCTATTTCCCTCTCTTTGTTCCAACCCCACAGGTTTCCTCTCAATTCTTCATGTGATGCTACCCTCTCCTCTCCCACACCTGGAATTTCCTCCTCTGATTTTCCCAGGTTATCATTTCTCTGATCTCAGCTTTGATATCCCTTTCTCCAGAGAGTGTCCTGTGATTTTTTGGACCCCTCAGGCTCCTCAGTATCAGCTCTCACTGCCAACTGTATCTTTTGCTCTTGCCACAATCATGATGAGATTCCTTACCATGTAATGTTATTTAAAGTCTGTCTCCCCTACTTGACCTTCGCCTCTATGAAGACAGTGCTTGTCTTTGTCACCCTGGTAACGCCAGCACATAATAAAGTGCTCTGCCATGGTAAGAAATAAATGGATATTTATTGTATGAATAGACAAATATGAAAGGTTGAATTTCACTGCAAGAAACAAGGTATTACATTAGACAACAATGTTGGGCACCAGACAATACCTGATGTATTATTGTCTGACCAGTGGAATAGTGGAATAGATTGAAAAATGCTCAGATTTCAGAGATGTGGAGGTCACTGTAAACTGGGACGCTTCCTGGCTGCAGATCATAAGTGAATGTGGGTCCCTCTATTCCTCTCACATTCCAATTTATCAGGGTTTAAGTCTACACACAACTCTGCCCAGATTCTTAGGATGTTTCCATGGGCCAGAATACCAACATGAGTAAGTACTGCCACTATTGTGCTAAGTTTATCCAAAGCAGATGCTCTGCTGTATTGGCTGGATCCTATCATGGTAAGGGCTCAGTACATGTTCCAGCAGCTATTTTCTAGTACATTCTTAGGGCCATACTTCTGTGACAGTGTTAATCCTCTTACTTACAATGGACAGCTAGCAGTTGGTGTTTCATCTTAACAGCATTATTGCTATGGACAATTCCTAATTCTGAGGGGAGCATACCTTCAATATTTTCCATCTCACTAGAGATACTTCATATTAGGGTAGGCACTGGGTGGATACCTGAGTACTGCTGCCTACTGTGGGCAGGGCAGGGGCTAACAGAAGTCAGGGAAATATAAATGAAAGAGCAGATATGACTCTTTTGGCAAAAAGGACAACCAAAAATAAGAGTCAGACATCTGAGAAATTCTAGAAACACTATGCCATTACCATATTTAAAGTGTACTACAGTGCTATTTTACCTAGAACTATGAATAAATAAATCTTTTTGTTGCTAGTTACTCCTTTTTAGCTCTATGAGAATTGGCATGATGATTATTATGTACATTCTTTTCTTCTTATTATTGTATAATTGACATACAATGAACATTTGAAGTTACATATTGGTATATGTATACATCCATGAAATCACCACCACAATAAAGATAATCAACACATCCTTTACCCTCAAAAGTTCCCTCTGATGCCTCTGTACTCTCATCCCTGACTCTCACTGTCATCTCACCCTCAAGCAGCCACTGAGCTGCTCTCTGTCACTATAGATGTTTGCATTTTTCTAGAATTTGATATAAATAGAATCTTACAGTATGTACTCTTTGTTGTCTGGCTTCTTTTACTCAGCACATTTTTTTTTGTAGATTCATTCATGATGATGTGTATACTAATAGTTTATTCTTTTTTATTGCTGAATATTAGTCTATTTTGTGTATATAACATGACTTTGACTTTATTTGTTTATTGATGTACATTTGGGTTGTTTCAGTTTTGAGTTATTACTAATAAAGCTGCTATGAACATTTGTATAAAAGTCTTTATATAGATACATGCTTTATTTTAATTGTGGTAAATATCTAAAAATAGAATGACTAAATCATATGTTTAATTTGGTAAGAAACTAAAAAACTGCTTTCCAAACTGATTGTACCATTTTACATTTCCACTAGGAGTGTATGGGAGTTCCAGTTGCTCCACATTCTCATCAACACTTGATATGGTTAGTCTTTAATTTTAGACATTCTAATGGGTGTGCAATAGTATCTCGTTGTGGTTTCAAATTTCATTCCATAAAAACTAATAATATTGGGATCTTTTTATGCACCTATTAACCATTTTTATCTTCTTTGGTAATGTGTCTTTCAAATATTTTGCCCATTTAAAATTTTATTTCTCATTAATGAGTTTTGATAATTTTCTATGTAGTCTGAATATAGTTTCTTTATAAGATATGTGATTTGAGAATATTTTGTCCCAATTTATGCCTTATCTTTGCATTCTCTTAACAGCGTCTTTCAAAGGGTAGAAGTTTAACATTTAATGAGGTCTAATTTATGAACTTTTTCTTTCATGGATTATACTTCTGGTGTTATATCTAAGAAATATTTGCCACAAAAATGTCCCTATACTTTCTCCTAAACTTTTTTATTATTCTACATTTTATACTTAGGTCTATGATCTATTTTAAGTTAGTTTTTGTATATGGAATATGGTATGGATTAAAGCCCATTTTTTTACATATGAATATCTGATTGTTTCAACACAATTTATTAAAAAGATTATATTTCTCCACCAAATTGCCTTGCACCTTGTCAAAATCAGTTGTTAATATACTATGGGTCTATTTATAAGCTTTTCTTTGTTTTACTGGTTCATATATCTATCTTTATGCCAACAATACATTCTTTTAAAAATTATTTATTATTAACTTCATTTTTATTGTTGGCACTATTACAGATGTCCCTATTCTCCCCACTTTGCCCACCTCCACCCAACCTTCACACCCCCTTTCCTCTGGCCATCATCACACTGTTATTTGTGTTTATGGATTATACATATATTTTCTTTGGCTAATCTCTTTACCTCCTTTCATCTAGTCCCCCACACCTACTTTTTCCCTGACAGCTGTCAGTCTGTTCCATGTATCCATGCCTCTGGTTCTATTTTGTTGATCAGTTTATTTTGTTTATTAGATTCCACATTAAGTGAGATCATGTGATATTTGTCTTTCTCTTACATGTTTATTATGCTTAGCATAATACTCTACAGGTCCATTCATGCTGTCTCAAACGGTAAGAGGTCCTTCTTTTTTATAGCTGCATAGTGTTCCATTGTGTAAATGTACCACAGCTTTTTATCTACTCATCTACTGACGGGCATTTGGGCTGTTCCCAGATCTTGGCTATTGTAAATAACACTGCTAGAAGTCTTGAAGTCAGGTAGTGTTAGACCTTGAACTTTTTTTCTTTAAAGTTATTTGTGCTATTTTAGCAAAAAACAATGTTTTTAAAAATTTTTAAATATTTTTGCAATTCTAGATGAATTTTAGAATAAAGTTGCCAATTTCTACAAAACAGTCTGCTGGGGTTGTGATTTGAAAGGCAAATTTGGGAGAGAATTGATTTCTTAACACTATTCAGTCTTCTAACCCATGGACAAGGTATAAAGCTCCATTTATTTACGTTCTTTAATAGCTTGGATCAGAATTATCAGTATTTTTCCAGAGAAAAAAAATAAAATCAGGCTTCAGAGAAGAAATAAAAGAAGGGAGGATTGAACCTGACATAAAGCTTCCTATCATTTGACATCTCTCTATCTTACTACTTCATACCAAGAATTTTCATTGCAGGGCTTTCTCTTTACTGGATTAAGTTCTCTGAGTTATCTAGTGCCTGAAAATCTGTCTCCATCTAAGGCTTTCAGGTCTTTGAAACTCCATGAAAAAGTAAAAACTGCAATCCTACATATGGTGGCATTGCCTTTCTGAATTCATACAATGGCTTTCGCTGAATTCTTTATTGAGTTATTCAATTTTTTTGCTAGCCTGTTGGAATTGAACAGTGCTTTGGCATCATCTAGACCCTGTTGGATATCCTTAGCAGTCATACATTTATGAAGCAGGAGCAATCTGGGCTTCAGAATGATCCCATTCATCCCATGGAGAGATTACTTCCTGCCTCACAGTCTTTACATTTCCTCCCTGCTTCTCCACAACTTCAGCCTTCCTGCCAGGTGGGTTACTTCCAGTCCAAGTTTATTTAGGCACAGTCACTTTC
The DNA here is from genome assembly GCF_951640355.1 of Cnephaeus nilssonii. NCBI lineage: Eukaryota > Metazoa > Chordata > Mammalia > Chiroptera > Vespertilionidae > Cnephaeus > Cnephaeus nilssonii. The sequence goes on along the minus strand of NC_137081.1, from coordinate 20,886,705 downwards.
TCCATATACATGTATGTATGTGTGTGTGTGTGTGTGTGTGTGTGTGTGTGTGTGTGTTTTAATGCATCCAGCATCCTCTCCTTACCAGCTCCTTTTCCTACAAGTGACTGAGTTTGGACTCAAACAGAAAGAAGTCCTTTTCCATTCCTGGGGCAGCCACCTAGTTTTAGCCTCCAGAGTGCTGTTCAGCCTCTGTTGATCTTGGGTAAATTGTGGAACTGGATGTGGTGGAACAGAATTTCAGAGTCATTTACCTGAACAGTTTATATTCTTTGGACCTCTCCCAGCCAGCTAACTGTATCTGAAGTAAGGTTCAAATTCTTTATTCTGACCTCTTGCAGCTCATAAATTTCAACTTAAGTGTGAGATTTGTGTCCACATTTCTTAGTTTGCTTTGACTCACACCAGAGGGGTAGTTAGAGCTTATGAGTGACCCATTAAAGCAACCATTATGAGTATATATATATATATATTTTTTTTTTCTATGCATACATTCATTTAAACTTTTTTTTTTGGCATTAACAAAATTGGGAGAAGAAGCACACATCATGCACAGATAATCCTAATTATTCACTTATTCATTCAGGTAGCTAAATTGTTGCATGGTTGAATCTATGAATGAGTTCATGGTAGTTGCCTTATGGCCTTGATTTAGCTACATAAAGATGTTAGATAATCTAACAGCAAATTTTGAGGACCCGTACTTGTCAGACACAGTCTCTTTCCTGACTTTTAGCATCTTGATCATATTTCTATTGGCATTGACGAAGCCAAATTTTGACCATAGGGTGACTATCATGAACTCATTCATGGATTCAACTATGAATCAAACATTGACTGAGCACCAATATTTTGCTCATATTTATTCAAAGTTCCAGGGTGGCAAGGATGAACAAGACAGAAAAAGTCCCTATCCTTAGGAATATAACTGTGTGTTCACCAAAGGGACTTAGTCCATGTGCAATGGATGTCCAACCTCCACAAAAGTCCCCATGTTCTCAACGTGGGGAATATATTAGAACTGACAATCTAGCATATTCATGGAAAGTGTAAAGGAAGAGAGGGGAAAGAGAGCTAACACTTATATTTGGTTCTTTGTGTGATACATTAAACTCATTACCTTCTCACAAACATCCTATAAATAATTAATGCTTTTATCTCCCCTTCTCAAGATCCTCTATTTCTCTTACTTGGTCCCTTTTTCATTATCTTTACCCATAATGAAGTTCACATGGATTGACACTCAAAGGTTAGGGCAAATGATTTCTTCATTTTGACTGCTTCCTTGGGAAAATAATAATGATATTGAAAACTTACTGTGTATCAGAACTTTGACTATGTTATATTATATAATCCTTGCAACACATTTAAAGGATATAGCAATCTCCAGATTTTGCAACTATCGGGGAAGAAACAGAAACTGAGAGAGGATAAGGAATTTATTTGTGTAATGCAAAAAAAATTCAGGTACAGAAAAGTGAAGTGACTTGCCAATGCTAAGAGTCAATATCAGTTACTTACCTCTAAGATCAATATTTGTTTTCCCACATCATTATGGCTCTATCTGCCATTGCTATAAATGTGTCTAAAAGGATTATTTCTCTAAAATCCTCTTTCTTTTGCAAGCAGTGCTCATTTAGGTTGTTAAACTATTTGCACATTTATAAGAACAGGTGTAAAATATCTATAATACTTAGAAAATGCAATTTTAACAGAAGTCTAAGACTTTTCATTTAAGTATTTATTTTGTGGTTTGCTTAAAGGTACAATTAGTATAAGAAAAATGAACTTATCTATTTATTTTTAAAAATGTATTTTTATTGATTTTAGAGAGGAATAGAGAGGGAGGGAGAGAGATAGAAACATCAATATGCGAGAATCATTGATCGGCTTCCTCCTGCATGCCTCACACTGAGGATCAAGCCTACAACCCAGGCATGTGCCCGGACCAGGAATCGAACCCTGACCTCCTGGTTCATAAGTCAACACGGAACCACTGAGCTATGCTGGCTGGGTAGAGAAATGAAGTTTTAAATTTTACATTCTAGTTGCCCTAACCTTTGAGTGTTAATCTCTACCTATTCTTTACTCTTCTTCTTAAAGTAAAATGTATAATTTATTATAGAAAAAAGACAAAATTCATCTTCACATGCAAAGAGATCCTTATTATTTGATGGAAGTTCTCCAGTGTCCAAAGTTACTTTGGGAGAGTTAGGTAACGTTCTAGTGTATGTTCTGTTCTCCAAGTGGCCTATGACTAAATCAGCTCAGACTGCAAATTCTCTGAGGGAGAAATCCTTCAATGTTTCTTCTTCCGCTACTTCACAATCCTGTCTTAAGCACACTTTTCTATCTGTGCAACTTAAATCTTGCATGCTCTGATTTCAGTGTTTTTGTTTTTTTTCCCCCCTCTTGATATATGTTCAAAAAAGATGGAGAACAGCTGGCCTGTGCTCTGCATAATAACAACCCCTGTGAGACTTGAATACTGTTATTCATTTCCTTACCTTTAGTGAAAGAAATTTTTGCTAAACATTTTGGAAGATCTACCAGATGTAGCTTTTAATAAAATATCCATAAACTGGAGAAGAGCCATCAGATAGGAGATGACCTTTCTTGGAACCAAAGCATTTTCAGGACCATAAAATTCAAAGGCAGAACTCATCTAGAGGTAGCCTATGTGTGCTTTTTTCATAGCAAGGCAGTGCTTTATTCTAATCATTGTGGTTAGAACCATTGGCCAATGGCAAGATATTGGTATAATTTATATTTACTCTCAAATAATTAACTTAAAATAAAAAGGAAATAGGTTTAGAAATAAGGAAACCAAAGCAAAGAGAACCAAAGAAGACATTGGAGTTATACTTTGTATATTTGTTCTTATAACTTTCAATATTTGATAATCTTATAGTGATTTATTGAGTCCCACAATGCCCTATGCACCAAGGCTACAGTGATGGCAAAAAGGAAGTCATTATAATTACTGTTCCCTTAAAGTAAATATCAAATTCCCTCAAACAAATGTTATTAATTGCAACCCCTATTACTTAAGAATTTTTATTTTGTCACTGTCTTATCACTTTCATTTCCCTCTTTAAAAATTTATCTTTATCGATGAGAGCATTACAGATGTGTCCCCCCCTTTTATTTTATCTCCTTGCCCACCTCCACAATTTTATTTTCATTTTACAGTTTACACTCAACACTATTTTAAAAAATATATATTTTATTGATTTTTTACAGAGAGGAAGGGAGAGGAATAGAGAGAAACATCCATGAGAGAGAAACATCGATCAGCTGCCTCCTACACACCACCCACTGAGGATATGCCCTTGACTGGAATCAAACCTGGGACCCTTCATTCCGCAGGCCGATTCTCTATCCACTAAGCCAAACCGGTCAGGGCTCAACACTATTTTGTATTATTAGTTTCAGGTCTACAGCATACTGCATTTAAGAATTTTTAAGTAATAGAAACAGTGATATAAATCCATTCAAAGAACTTAGAAAAATAAAAAATATAAAGAAATGACAGCCAGCATAATCTTTGAAGAATCTTGGAATGAAATAACAGGCTCTTACAATTGGATGGTACCTAAGGCAACTGCTAGTGCAAAGGCCCAGAAGTCTTGTTGTATGCAAGGAAAACAAAGAGGGAGCTGTTTTAGGAGCATTGTCAGAGAGAGGGGAATGGTAAGAGACAGATTAGAGAAAGCCAGAGGCTGGTCTGCTATGGCCTTGCAGACCAAAGTGCAAACTTCGGAGGCTGTTGGAAATCATACATGAGAAAGGACATTTAGTCTCTGAGAGGGCAAGATTTGGTAACATTGTAGAACATTATTTGATTTGTAAGAACCTCAATAAATATTTTTTAAATAGATGCATTTTCTCTCATCATCCTGACCACACCCTCTCAGATCCCTCTTCTTAGAAACTGAAGATGACACAAATAAATGAATATACCATGCTCATGGATTGGAAGGATTAAAATGTCCATACTACCCAAAACAACCTACAGATTTAATGCAATCCCTATCAAAATACCAATAGTGTTTCTCACAGAACTAGAAAAAATAATCCTAAAATTTATATGGAACCACAAAAATATCTCAAATGGCCAAATCAATCTCGAGAAAGAATAAAGTTGGAGGTATTACACTCTTTGATTTCAACCTATACTGCAAAGTTATAGTAATAAAAACAATATGGTACTGTCAATAGCCTTCTTAAAACAGCTGAAGGATTGAAAGCACCCCTCTTAAATGGTCAGGCCTTTGGACAAAACTAGCACCTCCTTCGAGGTTCATTTTTCATCTATTGCTATAGCGCTAAGACATTTGCTTCTAAAGGAGCTTCATCTTGCTGCTCACATGGTATTGTGTGGCATTAAATAGTAAAGCCATGTGCCACACTCCTCATATTGAGCACAAGATGGAGCCTAAATAGCAGCTGCTATCTTCTTTACAGCCCCCTTCCCTTGAACAGCATGAATACAGTTGCTTTAAAACCTTTCTATATAGTGTTTGGTTTGAACAGCAATGTAGAACTTTACATTTATGCCATTAAACTTCATCCTTTTGGCTTCTGTTCTTTGCTTTTTGGAGAAGGCTGAACACGATTGTTCTTTAGAACATGGGTGAGAAGCTATGGAATCTCCAGAGGAGAGGGTTCGAGGTGTTTTCTTAGGAAATGATTGTGGTAAGAAGAGCACTTGGTTGGTGGGCTAGAACAGCAGGACCAATTAGGAAAGGCAAGGAGTTAGAGAAAGAACAGACTTTGAAGTCAGGCTGGTTTGAATTGGGCAAATTAAATAATCTCTCTGAATCCTGACATTAGTAAATGGGGAACAATAAACTTCAGATTGTTGTTTTGACCATAAAAGGCAAAGATGAGAATTGGTTAAATGTGGAACACACAGCAGGCCCTGAATAAATGCAGTAATTACTGCTCTCTGCTGTTAGTCAGTGTTTAACAGGCTTCTAACACCCACAGCATCTTTTTTGGAGAAGACATTGTTTTCATTACCTAGTTGTGGAAACAGTGTAGTTAAGGATTAGTGGCAAGTAATCCCTAATGACTGATTGAATCAGGATTTAAATCCAGTCTGTGGGACTCCTAACTCCTCTTCTTTCTCTCTGCCACACTTGGTCATTCTGACTAGTTTCCAGGGCCTGGTGGACCTCAATCCTAAAAGCAATTTGGTAGAGGCGGACCAGTCAGAGGTGAAAAGAAATAGAAAACTTAAATCTTGTACCTGTGTTGGGCTTATGTAGAGGCCACATTCTCTGGGCAAGTGGTGGGGAGGAAATATCAGGGTGGGGTGGGAGGGGAGAGATGTCATCTTGCAGGATACCTAATGGGAAGACACACACACACACACACACACACACACACACACACACACACACACATCTACACTATATATACACATATCTTGGTGGCTTTAGACATTCAAATTCCCAACACAGGAAACTGGAGAGTCTGGCATCTCAGTCTCAGCATGCTCTTCTTTGATTTTAGGAAGATGAGTAGATTATTGGACCAGAAAGAGCAGACAAAAGTGATAACATTTTACTGTTGAGTGGTTGCTCAAAATCCATGAACCTTCAACTTGACTATTCTCATCCTCACAAAAATCCCCAGCTGCCTGTGTGTCTGTGTCTCATCTCTTTATTGGTGAGATGTGGGGAGGGGAGGACTATCAGGTTAACTTTATGATAGCTATTGGGGAGTTATAGGAAGGGGAAACCATAATATATAGTTTTTATAAACAGTTTTGGGTTCTAGTCAGGATTCCTCTAGGATCCCTTGTACCCAGAGGCAGTAATCCTGGGGCTAAGTCTAGCAGAATCCCATGGGAGGGAGCTCTAGAAGGATTATATACTGGTAACTCTCTGTTTCCCAGAAATCTGTGGGCTTGGCTTCTGTGAGGCAGTAAAATGGCAAGAATGGTGTACACCCAAAGTTAAGAGGCTCTTGATCCATTTTTGGTTGGGGATGCCTTGAGAGGTTTTTAAGGCAGCGTTGTGGCTAAGTCTGAGAGGAAAGACTATAAACAATGTGGCAGCTAGGGTCATAGGGCTCCTATAAATATCAGAGTTGTTGGGATGTTCAGCTAAGACAATAGAAGCAAAGAGTAGCATAGGGCTGGGCATATGTAAATGCTCAGTAAAGGTAAAGAGATGGAGGATGGGATAATTCTTAGGAATTCAGAGCATCAGTTTGAGTTTTTAGTGGCGTAAGGCTGTTATATTCCTTCTACCCTATTCTGACAAGTTTAATTAACCCAGTTTATCCCTTGGGTTACCTTGAAATGTCTGAGATCCCTTTAGGGTAGACTGACTCTGTTCAAGGGAAGTGAAGAAAGAATGGGAGGAGGTATTAATTAATAACTACAATGCAATTTTATGATGCTGATCTTTTATGTGTTATTTATTTACATCATATATATCAAGCATATTACATATGACCACATTTAACCCTCACGGTCTTCTTGCATTGAACACAATTTACATGACCTGTTTATGATGGGGCAGACCTGGAAGTCTGACCCTAGACTATCTGATTCAGAAGCTTAGGTGAGAATGGTACAGCAAGGGACAGGGCTATGGAGAGAGGTGTGTGGCCCCATGTTTTTGTCATTGGTATAATCTTTGGCAAACAAAGAGCTTTTGCAAAGCAGAGCTAGGAATCATCCTTACAAAGGGCTGGCCATTTTTAAGTTCTTGTGGGGACTTTTGGGTGAATTACCTGGCTTCTTTTTCCAGTGCCATCTGGTTAATTGTTCAGATCATGCACTCAGATTGTTGTTTGGACAGGACATGAAAGCATAAAAAGCTGCATAGGAAATGAATGTTTTAAGTTCTTTTTCCTAGAGAAGATGGGAGATTAACTGTTTTAGATATCCTAACACATTCTTTTTTTTTCATATGCTTGGGGGCTTGTGTTTTATTTTAACCACAGCACATTTCAGAGGCCTCTCACAGCTGATGTAGAAGCAGGGAATAACTTAGCAGCCTTTGAACAAAGTTATGCAGTGTGGTGGGGAGAGTTTCTCTCTTTCCTTGTTTTCATTTCCCGAAGAATCAAACTTTCTGTGTAGGCGGCCTGACATAGGCCATGGCCTTGTCGGTGGCTTCTTAATTAACAAAGAGGTTTTTATTTATCCAGTGCAGAGCTTGTCTTACCTCCTTTCCCCATCCGCTAAGCCAGCCATGCAAAGCAGCACGTACTGAGACCTCAAAGAAATCCAACTGTGGACTTAAAAGAATCCAGGCAGCCAGCTAAAGGGGAGTTTAATAATAAGCCTGCTCTCGCCTTTTATTCTTCTTGCATTCAATTTTTAAGACTCTCAATGCATTTGCTGCAGGAAAATGCTGGGGCTCCCCGAGGCAATCATGGAGTTGGTGTGGTAAAGGGTGCATTGGGAAGGCAAAGGGAAGTGTGGCTTGGACCACAGCCAGTGATTGGACAGTTTAGAATTTCCGCAGCCTCATGTTCATGGAAAAAAACTTGGCAAAGCTACAGTCTGAAATATAGGCCTACCTTTTTAGCCCTTAGGGCCTCAAATTGCATGTGTTTCCTTCCTCTGAAAGTCTCAGGCGAGCTTTACTCTCTTCTTTGGAGAGTCATGTGCTAGTCAAGAGGAACTGGACTTTCACCTGCAGACTATGGCCCCTCTGACAGTTATGAAGGCCTCTCAGGCTGTCAGCCTCTTGGGAGCAGCCCCTACTCCTGGCAGACAACACTGAAGCTGGCAGGAGAATTATGCTGTAACTGGCAACCTCCATGCATTCCTGAGAGGGAGCGCCGGTGTTCTCCAGGAGATAGTGAGATTAGAAGGGTGCCAGGTTTTCTGTGACCTTTGCCTCTCAGCTGAGTTGCTGGGGAAGAAACCAGCTACAAAGACACCATGAAGATTGTCTCCATGTATTCCCCTCTGAAAGCCAGTCTCTATCAGAATAAGAGGAGAAAAGGTGAGTGATCAGCAAAATAGAAAATAGTTTTCAGGGCTAGGAGTATCTTGTCTAAAAGCCACCTTTAGCAGTTAAAGCATTAAAGTGTAAAGGGAGGGTATCCAGAGCTTCCTGGCTGTCAGAGCAGTGATTGCAGAATGTCCATCCATTGGGTCCCCAAGGTGGTGGAGACATTTGGTGCTCACTTATTATTATGCATGTGTTCCCTTTGAATTTGTACTGGATTCATGTGAGTAGTTGTGGCTGATGGCTATGATCAGAAATGGGTCAAGGCAGTGAAGAGACACTGTACCATCTCCATCTCTCTTTCCTCTGCTGGAGAAACGAATATGCTGAGATGGGGAGACAACTAGACTTGAATCATTGGTTGGAGGAAAAAAACCCATAGAAAGCCACCTTGGACTTTCAGTGAGTAAGAATAAAACTTTTATTGGGCTAAAACACTGAGATTAAGAGTTTGCCTGTGCCAACCACTAACAATAATTATTCTAATAAGATGGTGATGGGCTGGTTGTTTCCAGATAAAGTCTACTAGCATGCAAGTGCTTCTCCAGAATTGGCTGGTGGAGGTCTGTCTCTGTCTAGTCCTGCGAAGCCTCTACACGTTTTTTGCAAGGTGTGTGTGTGTGTGTGTGTGTGTGTGTGTGCGCGCGCACATGCGTGCGCGTGTCTTAAAAATTAACCAATCTCAAAATGACATCTTTGCATGTTGAGATCCCTCCAGCTTGATGATTGGAAAACAGTTCCTTGATGTCCAGAGAGTTCTTACTGAAAGTTAACAGTCTACCAATGTTCTGGTTTCACTAGGCATGACAAATGGATCTGATTTCACTGATTCATTCAACAAATACTTACTGGATATGTACAAAGGGCCAACAGTCTTCTAGAGCTGGGATACAATGGCATGTGTGGCCTGCTTCATGGCCCTGCCCCCATCTTCCCAAGATGGTGATTATGTAACATGGTAATGACATACTTAGTAGCTAAGCTGACATATATCAATGATCTCCCAACTTCTCAAGAACCCCAGTAGATAAGAATTCTTCTTACAGATAAGAATACTAATTCCCAGAGAGCCTTCAGGTCACAAGGCTAGAAAGTACAGAGCCTTCTCCACTCCCTGATTCCTCAACCTCTACTCTTTTCACTATACATGGACATTCCAAGATTTCTTCAAGATTAGTCACATGAGATTTTGGGATGTTCTCTCCATGGTCCACTTTGCTCAGTAAGCAGGGACCTTTGCTACTGGTCATAGGTCTGCTGATTTGGGTCTATATGACAGGAGATGTTTCCCAAGAATTGTGAAGTAACTGCTTGTTTCTAAGAAACATGGATAGGATATGCATCTTATAGAGTCTCTGACATAGGATAAGGTTTGGAGAAAATCTGGCCAGGTTCCTTCACTTGTTGGATGATGACACACATCCCTTCTCTGTCCACTACTCCTCTGGTAAGGTATTTGTTGAGGAAGAGATAGATAGTACCATCTCTTTAGATGTATATTTTCCATGGTTTTCTCTCTTTGGCCAGCAGGGATATTTTGTTCTCCACTATAAGTGCATTTTCTTTGATTTAGATTTTAGTAAAGGAAGAGAGTAACCATGAATTAATCCATCAAAGGGATGCTATAAAATATTTCAGTAGACCTGGTATGAAGTTTTATTAATGAAGATTATTGGATCAAGGATAGGGATAAAGGTGGGAATTAGAAGAAGTTGTCCAAAGTCAGAATGCATATTCCTCAAGTCAGAATGTGAGAGAAAGATGCAGACTAAGGAGTCATCTTGTTCCAGAGCCAAAGAAATTGCCAACTCAGTAAAACATTGCCTTTGATGCTTTTGCTCCAGGGATTTTCTCTTTAAGGGAAGATAATTAATTATCATCATCCACTCTTACTTAGTAATAATCCTTTTATAGGCACTTGGGCATCCCACATGCCTGCTGTTGCCTAACATCTAGGCTGGAGGGAAGTGGTTCTTGGGTAGATGAAAATTGCATCCCTGGAGAGCTTCTGCCTTGGGGCAAATTCTCCTCAAGACTCAATGACTCACCAGCTATATGGAGCTTTGAGAGTTAGACCTGTGGAATCCTGGGTCCATACAGGCAGAATGGCCTCAGGGAGTGAGAAAGAATGAACATTACCCAGTTTTTGCTTGGGAGGCAGAAGAACAAAGTAAGAACCTTGGTTATTACTGAAGAATCACCCATAATATACCAACCTCAGTTCTGTCTCTGTTCTAACTAAATAGCATTGGGCAAATCCTTTAACTTCCTAGGTTGAGCTCTCCCACTTGAGCTGGGCATGACATATGCTTTTGCTCTTGACCTCACTCAGCTGTTCATGTAGATGACTGAGTGCTTCTGGTGGCCAAAAGCGGTAGAGCTCTTCAAGGACAGGTGCAAAATAAATATAAACTATTAGGGTTGACTTCAAAGTGATTACATGCCTTGAACCAGGATTGCAACAACCCGCCCCTCTGCCCATGGCTTTTTCTCTGTTTACATTTTGGCCTAGAGATTGTTCTCTCTCATGAAGGTGGATGGTGAGAAAGTGAAAGGGAGAGAAGAAACTAACATTTAGAGAATGTCTGAACTGGTCTCATTCCTAGCTAAGGTACTTCATCTGTGTTTTCTTATTTAATCCTTACCACAACTCTTAGAGGTTGTACAACTTATTTTGCAGATAGAGAAAGGGAGGCTCAGAGAAGTTAAGTGACATGCTCAAGGTCAATGAGGCCCTGAAGCTGGGCTCTTCACTGCCTGCAAGACCTTCTCTTAGGTAGAAAAATAAGGGCTAGAGCATGTCAAAGCCAGGAAGAGAATAAGGCCAGATTTGTCCCCCCTTTCCTCTTTTCTTATTCACTCTAACCCTTAAGCTGTGTCCATCCTGAGAGATCAGAAATGGCAAAATGTAGGGCTGAACTTCTGCAATCCTACCCTTCATTCCTGATCTCAACATCCCTTTCCCTCACTCCACCCCTCTAGTTGCTGCTATGAAGTATGCTTGCTCACCTCCCTACTCCAAGGCCAGGCACACTCCCTGCTGCTGCACCACCCATATCCTCTCCCTGGCTCCTGGAGTTGCCAAGCTCCTGGTGACAGGGAAATCAGGGGAGAAATGTGGGTTGCCAGGCCGTGTCAGGTACTTGAGACCCATCTGGAAAGATAAACGGAGTGACCTGACCTTACTGTTCTCTGGAGCATAGAGAATATGGAATTCCAGAGATAAAGTTCCCTCCTTCTCCCCTCCATTGATTCTTCCTTGATGATGAAGCCAGCTGATTTCATTCTTTGGAAGGAGTGGGGGTGACCTTCAGGAGGGTGATGCCAAGGATGCGGCCTCCTCATTCTCTGCAGGGCAGCTCAAGAGCCCCACTCACGGTGCTTAGTCCTGGAAAATATACCTTACTCTTTGACTCTCCCTCTATATCTGCCGCTCATGCCATTTTCCCACCTGAAATGTGATAGATAAGAGACATAGTGGTTAGGAGTTAGTAGTACTGATTAGAGAGAAAGTGATTTTAATTCTAAGAAACTGATGATTTCTGTTCCAGCTTCTAAGAAGATTGAACTAAGTAAGATGAGAGATATGATGTGTGAATAGGTGAGAGAGAAGAGGGGAAGAAAGAGGAGAGAGAGAGAGAGAGAGAGAGAGAGAGAGAGAGAGAGAGAGAGAGAGAGAAATACCACTGAAGTCAGACATCAGAAGAATATTCAGCCCGAGAGGTGTGCCAGGTGTCAGATGCTAGAGTTAGTGCAGCAAGAAGAGTAGAAGGCCATTTATAATAGAGGTCTCAGTTCAGGAGAGAACTCAGAAGTGGATGTGCTCAGCTTCTGGACCAGGTGATCTAGTGTGAGATCAAATAAGGCACAGGACAATAGACAGCTGGGACTCCAGACACCGAAAGCATCATCTGAAGCAGAATAAATTCTAGAATTGGTGGCCCTTCTTTTTTGATCACTGTCATCTAAATAGGCAAGATGTTTCAACTCCCAGACAATGAAGGCAAATTCATGTACATATGGCTATTTCCTGAGCAGAGCTACTGGCTCAAATACTTTTCTAACCTCTCAAATTTACATAATTTTCAATCTCCAAATGCATACTGCTCAGTGGTTATCTCACCAGAAAACACTTTTACAAGTGCTCTTTGTCTGTGGCCACATATTGAGAACTGCAGAGCTGACCACATGTACAGTCATTGCCTCTCACTGTGACCCATTCATTGAAGGGCCTCCATAAGCATTATCTCATATAATCACAACCAGACTCCCTTTGGTAGAAGAAGCTAAAGAGGTTAAGCAACAACTTGAGCCCAAAGAAGCACTGAGGAGCAGAGCTAGGGTGCAAACCTGGGCATCTCAGCTTTAGGACCTGTGCTTTGAGCCTGGCTATTAGAGAGACCCTCCTCTTGAGATCCTACCCACCACACAAAAGTTCCATCCTGTTCTGTTATTTATTGCTGCAGAGCAAACTATCCTCAAACATGGTATACAAAGACAACCGTGTTATCATGCTTTCAAATTTTGAGAGTCAGAAATTTAGTGAGGACACAATGGGAATGGCTCTTCTCTGCTCCATGATGACTCAAATGGCTGGATGTTGGAATAGCTGGGGCTGCAGGATTCACTTCCAAGATAGCTTCTTCATTCACAAGTCTGGTGCCTGGTCCGGGACAGCTGTCACCTTGAAGTATTGACTTGTGGCCTCTTTGGGCTCAGATATAGAAATGTCCTACATCTGAGTTCTCCAACATGGTAAAAAATAGCCACAGTGAGCACTGAAATGTGGCTAGTGACTCTGAGGAACTGACTTTTAATTTAATTTTAATTAATTTAAATTTCAATGTCTGACAAAAAAACTCTCATGAACAACATAGATAGATAATCCCTAAGATCTTCCACTGACAAGCTATATGGATTTGAACAGGTCATTTAATCTCAGAATCTGAGCCTTCCCACCAGGAAAAAAAATGGAATAACTCTTCCTGGGAGGGTTATTGGGGGGTGTGTGGGTGCTAAATTATAAAATAATTTGTATTCTGTATAGCTGTGGGTTATATAATAATAATAATAATAATAATAATAATAATAATAATATAACAGAGTGGCATGAAGATAAAAGGCACTGGAGTCACACAAATTTGGGTATTTGGGTTTAAACTCCATTTCCAGCACTTTCTAGCTCTGTCCAAGGGCCCACTTTGAGCCTGTTTTTTCATCTCTAAATTACAAATAACAGTAACTTTTTCACAGGACTGCTAAGGGAATCTAAATGGGTTAAAGGTTAAGATGTGACCAGTACGGCCGAAACCGGTTTGGCTCAGTGGATAGAGCGTCGGCCTGCGAACTGGAAGGTCCCAGGTTCGATTCCGGTCAAGGGCATGTACCTTGGTTGCGGGCACATCCCCAGTAGGGGGTGTGCAGGAGGCAGCTGGTCGATGTTTCTCTCTCATCGACGTTTCTAGCTCTCTAACCCTCTCCCTTCCTCCCTGTAAAAATCAATAAAATATATTAAAAAAAAAAAAGATGTGACCAGTACAGTGCCTGGGCACAGTAGGTGCTCAGTTCACATTAAACTGTCACAGTGGAGCCACCCTGGGGTTCAAATCCTGAATCTAGCACTTACTAGCTATGTAAACATGGGCTTGTTATTTAATCTCTCTTTGCCTCAGTTTTATCATCTTTCAAATGGGGATCATAATACTTGTCATAAAGTTTAATTATTCATTAATTTTGCCATTTAACAAACATTAATTGAGCTCTCTCTTTACATATTAGATTCTGTGCTGGTGCTTGAGACATAATGACAAATAAAAACACAAACTGTCTTTTACTAGGTGCTAAATCAACATTTTCAAAATGTATGAAACAAATGCTGCACATGCTTATAACTGGGGGGGCCAAGGAAGGTGCCCCCCACCCCTCGGGGAGGAGACCTTGCATGGGCATGGACATTTGTCAACATTGAGCATGAACGCACATTTGCCAACATTGGAGATATGGGTCTGGAGCTAGGAAGAGAGGAATTCATGAGTTGTCTACTTATAGAGTTGTTAGAGAACAAAGAAGACAAGATTTGTAAAGGGCCAAACACAATATACATCTGAGGGGCTCCACGTACACGAGGGACTCGTTACATGGCTGTTTCCTTCCCTCCATGGGGCTTTGGAGTAACAACTCTCACGGTGGAGCAGAGGCAAGCCCAGCCTCTGTAGTGGGACCTCAGTTATCATTGCAGCTCAGGTCTTCCTAAATCTGGAATCATTTCTTTTCCTGGTTGAAACAATTAATCAACAAATTTGCTTGCCCCAAGTAAAATATCATCAGAAATTTACCAGTTGGGTGGACATTTTACTTAGCTCCCAGATATGCAAAGCATCTATAAATTCAACCTAGAAGGGGAATGAGACTTAAACTGTTTTTCTCCTTCGGAGATCCAACGGCCTGACCCTATATTACTGGTCTATATGCAGCTCCTCTGAGCTTCTGCTGCATTTGTAATCTCTACTGATCATTTAGCACCTTTCCCTCCCCCGCCCCCCCAAAACAAACAAACAAAAACAAAAAAACAAACCACACAGGATAGCTTACATTTCAATTAATTAAAGCATTTGGTTTCCTTCACACAGCAGAGGGCAGAGGCTTGTCTTGAGAGAAAGGAATATGCCTTGAACCTCCTATGTCCACACAGCCACCAGCACTGCAGTTCACTGAGGGCACTGGCTATCTGGGTGACTCAGTTCCATGCCTTTGCCCGCCCAGGGCTGATTGCAACCTCCAAGGGGTTAAGAAAAGCAAGGGTATGCCCAGTTCTCCTAAAGCCTTCACTCTGAATCTTACTCTCTTTCCCCATTTTCAAATATTCTTGGAACTGAAAATCAGTTCCCTGAAAAACAATTATTAGAAAGCCAATTTGCCAAAAGATCAATTCACCTATTGACTAACATGCCAAATTTATCAAATTTGGTCCTTTATAATATTTGACTACTTTACAATTTGACTAGAGTGTCTAGCTGCTAGAATGTCTAGCTGCTTTAACAGAAATGTTTTTAACTCAATATCATTGTCTCATTTTTGTTACTAATGATGATACATAAAGAAACATATTTTATCATTAGTAATGCTATTCCAGCATGTCACATGGAAATTTTTCAGTTCATGCTAATATTTATGTAGAACTGTTTTAATTGATGGCTACTTTTGATTTTCTTTGTATGCTCTAGAATATAAATTTAAATTTGATTTAGTTTAAAACTGATTCACTTTGTATGTTTTCAAATTTAAAAGTAAGCTTTTGATTTCTTTATATAGAAGATTTAGTTTAAGTTTAAATTTAATTTAAAATTCTAATACATTTCCAATGCTTTTGAATATAAATATATTAAATGTAAATGTTGAATTGCCAGAAATGGAAAATAAGGCAGATATGCAGTTTGAGAAATTGGCACACACTACTAAAAAGTGCTTGATGTTTAGAAAACTGGAAAATGACATTGCAGCCCAATAGAAATCAGAAATGGCTGCAAAAAGACCCATTACCTACATGATGTTGCTATGTAGTATTCAACAGGAGAAATTACAATCTATTGATTTTGTAGCTATTATCAGAAATAATCCATATCTTGTAACAAAAGCAACATTGTCTCTTTTTGATAAAATAGCTAAGCAACTATAAATATGTTTTTAAATGTCAATTTTGTTTTTTGCCCACTTTCTTGGATCTTTAGTATTTCTTAGACAGTCATTCTACGTTGGCTTTTTATTTTCAGTCATTAGTAGCCACATTTCAAAGTTCAAAATGGTTGCTCCTGATGCTTCTGAGTTGATTCTTCCTTGACTATTTGTCTGGTCCTTGACACATGATTAGTGTGGGAAGTCTCTCTGGCCACCTTCACATCCTTTCCATCGCTTTGGCAGGACCCTTTTCCCTTAAACCTTTTGCAAATAGCTGAAAAGTCAACATACAATTTTAATTAACTTTAAATGAAAATGAAAATAAATGAACTTAAAGCAGTACTCAAAATAAATAGACTTTTAGATGACATTAATTCATAATTAAAATTTAATTCCAATTTCAAAGCCATCCAAAAGAAATAACAATTAGCTGGAAAAAAATTCCCAGTTAAAAATTCGAATATGCTGAAAAAATTTTCCTATGACAAACAGAAATTTCAGTGGGTAAATGGTCCCATTAAATATCACAACATGTGAATCTGGTAAATTTACTGAATTGGTCATTTGGAAAATTGACCTTTCTAAGAACTGGCTTCCTGGGAATTCGCTCTTAGCAAATTGGCCTTTCAGGGAATGAGTTTTTACCAATTGGGCATGCATTGAAATGATTTTCACTGAACTGATGAATTTCCACCCTCTCTTTTTGAGTTTTCTGGAATACCCTATCCAACCTGGTCCCTGGGGCCCATATGAATATCCAACTAGCTGGGTTTCCCGGGATGCAGATTCATGGTGAGAGCACTTAATGGCAAGTCTTTGGGAGGTAGAGCAATATTCAGGTAATTTCTTTGGGGCCTTTGGTATGCTGGAAACCCAGGGTTTTAAAAGGGTCTAATGATATGGGTGTGGGTCTCCTTGTCCCCTTTCTGGCTTCGCCTTGAGAAACATTGGATTATAGAACTGAATCCCATCTATGCAGCTAGAGGGAAAGATTAAGGCTCCTAATTTAGTTCTTGAGTTGGAAGAGACCTTAAGATCACTTAGTCTAGAGTTTCTCAACCTCAGCACTATTGATATTTTGGTCCAGATGATTCTTTATTGCAAGGGCTTTCCAGGGCATTGTAGGGTATTTAACAGAATCTCCGGCTTATTTCTACTACCTGCCAGTTGCACCCTCCAGTTGTGACAATTGAAAGTGTCCCCAGACATTGCTAAATATTGCCTGGCAGGGAGTAAAATGATCCCTGGTTGAGACCCTCTGATTTACTCTGCTATACAATCTAGAACTTTCTTTTACATTTTATACCATATACCCTGCTGCAGAGGGCTGAGAACTAACCTTCTCACTCCAGTTTTCCTTGGGGCAGCTTCATTGGTGTCATGAGAAGAGCATGCACTTTGGGACAAACTGCCTTGGACCTAGGGCTTGTGTCTTTTACTCATTAGGTGTGACTTTGGGCAACGCCCTTAACTCATTTTAGCCCGTTTCATGATATGTCCTAATCCCTGCGTCACAGATTTATTACAAGGACTAAATAACTCTGTGTATAAAATGTCTGGTCTTTTGGTGTGCTTGATAACTGTATTTCCTACATTGGACCCAAATCCCCTATCTTCCATTTCCCCTAGTCGATGGTGAATGTTTGTGTCCCACTAATTTTCTTATGTTGAAGTCCTCATGCCTAATGTGATAATATGAGGAGGTCTGGCTTTGGGAGGTGATTAGGTCATGAGGGTGGAGTCCTCATGAATGAGATTAATGCTCCTTATAAAAGAGCCCCTGAGAACTCCCTGCCCTGCTACCATGTTAGGCAACATTGAGAAGTTGACCGTCTGCAACCCAGAAAAAGACCTTCACCAAAACCTGACCATGCTGGTGCCCTGATCTAGGACTTCCAGCTTCCAGAAATGTGAAAAATAGATTTCTCTTGTTTACAAGCCATCCAGTCTGTGGTATTTTGTTATAGTAGCCAGACATACTAAGACACCTTCCTTGGCCATGCTCCTATACCCCAGTGCCAAGCACATCATCAGATCTTTGGACCTTGTGACAACTCTGAATTCAGCTGTTGAAGGCTGCCATCCCATGCTTATTCCTTCTTAGCAGACCAAGTTACATAAACCCTCCTTTCTTCTCAGTTTGGTGATGATAGCATTTCATTTTAAGTGGAAGTTCATCATTAAGTCAGTGTGAAACTGGGCAGAAAGAGGATTTAGGGCTGGCACGGTGGGGAGAGGGGGCTCCTAAAAGGCCTTGCTTACCAAGTTTGCTCCTCCAGGGGTTGCAACAGTCATCACAGAGAGGTCTGTGTCCAGAAGAAGTAGCAGATGAACCACCCAATTAGAAAGAAACCAAACCCCACAAGCATGCTTTCCTGCAATGACACCTTCATGCTGGGTGCCCCACAAGGGCCCAGGCTAGGAGAATGAGGTCATATTGTCCTCCCTTGGCATCTCTCTTTCCCCACCAGCTGCCCATTTGAAATTAGCTCCTGACACTTTCCAGGAAGTATAAATGAGACACGGATGCTTGATCCTGGAGATCTGAGAAGCCACATGACTCCTCGAGTAGCCAGCATTTGCTAAGCAGTTTTAAAAAGAGCATTAGTGTCCGGGCATCACGAGATAGCTCTCCTAGGGGAATGCTAAACTCTCCTCCTTGCGAAGGGATGGGCTGGGTTCACCATATATACCCCCATAGGTAAACTGGACTTAATACAGCTCAATAGGTCTTGTCAATTTCATGCCTGGGAAATAGGCCCCTGATTGCTGCCTTGTGTCCGAGGAGTAATTCTGAGTCAAAGTACTGGGGATCCATTTAGCTGGGGCCACAGAGATCCTCCAGTTGTGAATGATAGGCCCTAGGTGGGAGCAGGGGACCCAGGGTATTTGCTTTAGTTGATTTTTATATATTTGAGAACATTGTCTTACATGCCAGAGCTGGCTTTGTTTCTCCTTAGACTGGGGAAGGGATATTGGTTTGAAATAGAGTTAGATGAGAGAATGGTCTTCCAAAGCCCCACTAAAAACAGGCTAAAATCATGGATGGTGTTGGGACTTGCAGATGAGGCAGTCCCGCCTGCCATTCCTGGAGCGGGAGAGCCTGTTAGCCAAGGGGATTAGAGCAGATTGTTTAAACATGGGGTTGCTGCGTCTGGCCTAAGGCGCTGTGCAATTTACTCCAGACAATCTCTTGATTTATGAGTCTAAATCACATTGAGCGCTATTGTGAATCACCAGTTCCCCTCCCTTGCAAGGTTCTGAAGATAAGAGTTCCAAATGGGAAGCTTTCCGGGACCCAGGAAAAAAAGAGCAGGACTGTATTTTCTAAGTCTATGAAAGAACACTGAGCTGCTTTCTGGGCATCTCTGGGAAGCTTTGGAAATGTAAGGAAGAAGAAAAAGCCATTTTTAGGAGTATTTGGCTGAAAGAATGTCCATCAGGGTCCTTGAGCTCAATCTCCTGCCTCAGATACAGAACTTTAATCAAACTTTCTCAAGAGCCACATACATTGCGTTTCAAGGGCCTTTAGTCATAGTCAACTTCCATTTCATAACCTCAAAGAAAGAGAGCTAAAGGAATTCAAAGGCCAATCAGTTCAATGTGGCGGTTCTAAAGTTAAATAGCCTGAGTATTGGAGAAATGATGTGACTTGCCTAAAACTGTAGTGTCGAGTCTGGACCATGATATAGAAGTCTTTCCTCATAGTTCCAAGCCATTTTAGCGGGATCCCACCATGCTCTCCAGTTCCACCAAAACAGTGTTTGCTGAGGGATTTTCAATAGTTTTTGTGGGTTTTCCTTCTAAACAGCTATTCTTACCCCTGAAGGGGATAATGAGCCATATAGAATAGTATCCTCCATATGGTTTCCTTTCCTTTCCTTTCCTTTCCTTTCCTTTCCTTTCCTTTCCTTTCCTTTCCTTTCCTTTCCTTTCCTTTCCTTTCCTTTCCTTTCCTTTCCTTTCCTTCCCTTCCCTTCCCTTCCCTTCCCTTCCCTTCCCTTCCCTTCCCTTCCCTTCCCTTCCCTCCCCTCCCCTCCCCTCCCCTCCCCTCCCCTCCCCTCCCCTCCCCTCCCCTCCCTTCCCTTCCCTTTTATTCCCTTCCCTTTTCTTCCCTTACCTCTCCATTCTTCTCTCCTTTCCATTCCTTTCCTTTCTTTCCAGCATTTTAAAAACATTAAGACAATTTTTCAGAGCAATTTTAGATTTACAACAAAATTAATAGGTATAGAGATTTCCCATACTCCCTGCCCTCTCTCAAGTACAGCCTCTCCCATTATCAATGTCACTCACTGGAATGGCACATTTTTTTTTTTTTTTATAAATTGAAGATAATCCAGCAATAATCCCCAAAAGTCCATAGTTTACCTTAGGGTTCACTTTTGGTGTTGTATGTTCTATGGGTTTGGACAAAAGTATTTTTGCATATGTTTATCATCATAATATAAAGAGTATTTTTACTGCTTTAAAAAATTCTATGTGTTCTGCCTATTCATCTCTCCACTCCCATGCTTGGCAATGACTGTTATTTTTATTGTTTCCATAGTTTTGTCTTTTCTAGAATGCCATATATGTTGGACATACATACATACAGTATGTAGCCTTTTCAGATTAGGTTTTTTTCATTTAGTAATAGGCATTTAAGTTTCCTCCATGTCTTTTCATGGCTCCATAGCACATTTCTTTTTAGCGCTGAATAATATTTCATTGTCAGTATATATTACAGTTCATTTACTCACTCACCTACTGAAGGATCTCTTGGTTACTTTAAAGTTTTGGCAATTATAAATAAAACTCTTATAAACACCTGTTTCTAGCAAACTATAACATACTACAGGTTTTTCTGTGGACATGTTTTCAACTTGAATACCAAGGAGAGTGATTGCTGAAATGTCTGGTAAGAGTATATTTATTTTTGTATATATTGCCAAACTGTCTTCCAAAGTGGCAGTACCATTTTGCATTCCCACTAGTAACGTGTGAGAGTCCTTGTTGTCCCACATCCTCATCAGCATTGGGTGTTGTCAGTATTTTGGATTTTGGCCATTCTTATTCATGTGTATCTTGCTGTTGTTTTAATTTGCATTTCCCTGGTGACATATGATGTTGAACATCTTTTCATATGTTTATTTGCCATATGTGTATCTTCTCTGATGAGGTATTTGTTAAGGTCTTTGCCCATTTTTAAAAATCAAGTTGATTGATTTCATATTGTTTAGTTTTAAGAGTTCTTTGTGTATTTTGGATAACAATCTTTTATCAGATGGGTCTGTTGTAAATATTTCCTTCAAGTCTGTGGCTTGTCTTCTAATTATCTTGATATTGTCTTTCACAATATCATTAAAATTTTAATGAAGTCCAGATTATCAGGTATTTTTTTATGGTTTGTGCCTTTGGTGTTGTGTCATCACCGTGCGCAAGGTCATCTTGGCTGTCTCTTATATTATCTTTTAGTTTTATAGTTTTGTATTTTACATTTAGGTCTATGATTCATTTTGAGTTAATTTTTGTAAAGGGTGTAAAATCTGTGTTTTTTTTTCATTTTTGGGCATGGATGCCCATTTATTGAAGAGGCTATTGTTGCTCCATTTTGCTGACTTTGCTCTAATGTCAAATATCAGTTGACTATTGTTTATGGGAGTCCCTTTTCCTTTACCAACATTTATTAAATATTCAATTGCTAAAAAATCACTGAATATTTATTGAGCCCCATCTATGTGCCAGGGATGATGCTAAGAGCTCTCACTTTTAATCCTTAAAGTAACTTTGAAGAGCTACTACTCTTTGTCCATTTAATAGACAAGGACACAGAGACTTGGAGAAGTGACTTAACTGTCATGTTTGCACAGGAAGATTTGGATTTGAGTCTTAATTCTGCCATTTCTCCCTAGTACTTGAATTGATATTGACCATTATGCTATACTAGGTGGCATACTCTATTTAAACTAGCAGTAGCTCTAGTTCAAATTAGCGTCAAAGTAATGAATGGACTTAAGTGCTTTTGCCAGGTGGCCATTTTCAGACTGGCTTACAATACTTTATATTGCCCATATTATTCTTTTCATGGGGACTTTCCTGCTTTTCCCATGTTGCATGGAAGTTAGCATACCTATCTGCAACTGGGCCAGTTAGTATTTTTTCAGGGCAGGAATTACTTTGGGGCCACATGAAACTATCAGAATTGCTGATTCTGAGGTGAGATGAAGCACATTAACCATACTACTGCCAAAGATGGAATAATTTTTATCGTTTTTATCTTCTTCTAATTCTACAAAAGCATGTTCTAAAAGCTATGAGTCTTGATGAGTTGAACACTACCAGGTTTGTGGTATACCATGACTACTCTGGATACCAAACCTAGAGTCATTAGTGAAGAGCTGAGGCTAAAAAGGTGGTTCATGGTCACCAGAAGCTTGACATTCCAAATGCTCCCAGACTGGGCCCCTCCCACCTCTCTAAAGGCCAAATATCTTCTACCGATTCCCTACATACATGCTTTATTACAGAATAATTTAATCACTCATTGTTTGCTGGATAAGTTTCCTAGAAAGTTGTTCTCAAAGGCCTTTATATCACTATGTCTCCTTTAAGGCTTTGTTAAATATCATCTTTTCTGTGAAAATTTTCTGGATCTCTCACTGGAGGAAATTTCCCCTTTCAATGAGTTCCTTCTCTAACTTCTTATCACACTTGGCCCATTCCACTTGGCAAAATAGCTATTTACTGACATTGCTTAGCTTAGCCAAGCTTAGAAATGAGAAACCAATGAATGATTCTAAGCAGGACAATAAGGGTCAGATTTGTATTTAAATTTTATCCTATTTTTCTGTGAAAAATGATTGGCCAGAGTGAGTTGGACAGTGAGATTAAAAGAGCCATCTTGACCTATGGAATGAAACTGGATTGGTAGAGGTAGAGACAATAAGTGGAGATAAGGAAGCTCTGCAATATTTTGGGGTCCTCAGGGGGCTATATGTGTTTGTTCTTTCTGGCCTCTGGATTCCCAGTTCTTTCTCTAAGGATTTGTTCCAGTTCAACATGTCTTCCTCTTTTCTCTGACATTCTACCTAAGTATGTTGGTGCTCATGTGGTATGGGTTTTTTTTATGTGTGTGCATGTCTGAATATTGTGTACACACATACTAGTAGGCTTGTGTGCATGGATGTACATGCATTTGTGCATGTACATGTGTTTGTGTTGACCTGCTATTGTTGTCATCACTGCAGCCAGTGTTCTGGACACAGATTCAAAGAGATAAAAAGCTGACAGGTGACAGCTGGATATAGTTAGAATAGGTAAGACTGGAGATTAGACACTGATAAAGGAAGTCTATCTCCACTTGGCTTCCTAAATGTTAGACTGGTTGGAACCCATGAGCAGGTGATAAGGGGGCAGATTCATTTCCTGACCTTGACAGCTTGAAGGATAGGAAGATCTCTCTACCCACTCAATGCTTGCATCTCTTTACAATGGGTGAGGGCTATTTCAATGCGAGGTTAAGGGCATACCCAACATGACCTCTGGATGGCCCCTCTGAGATAATCTGTGATACTGTCTCTTTAGCCACAATGAATATGGGGTATGGATCATTATTTTAGCCACATGAAAACTGAGAACACTATATAAATTCACATTATTGAGCAAGAATCATTATGGTGACCTTGTATGTTTTCATATTTACTCTTGCAGTTCCCCTGTCCCATCCCTACTTTGGTTTATTTAAAATTATGGTCTCCTATAGGAATGGAGATATTTCATAGAGTGGAAGTTGTGTTCAAGATAGGATCTTGAGCACAGGAAAGAATGGAGAAGATGAAAGGAGGTCATGGCAGTGGCTTCTTCCTGGACTGTGTGTGTTTGAAAGGGAACATCCAGACCTTATAAAGAAACCCAGCACAGACACGTGGCACCTCCCAACTGAGCCCTCATCCCTGAAAGGGCTGGAAATTGAATAACGGAGACCTCAATTATCTTTAAACTAGCAAATTTATATTTACATTTTTACAAGATTCAGTTAACATAGGACTAGTTTTCTTTGTGATATTGAGGCCTGAGTTGTAAGATGCAAGTTAATGTCATTTGTGTGCATAAAATGAGGAGGGGAGTCAAGATGGTAAGAGAAATGGAGGAGACTAAAGCTTATTGAATGCCAATGGGAAGCCACTTAAAGGCATTCTTCCAATAAGAGAAAACTGGCTTGCAGACAAGTTAAATGACTTGTCTAAGGCCACATAGGGTGTTAGTGGTGAAATTGGCCTGGAAGCCAAGGGACTGACTCTACTAAAGGTTCTTTAGTAATCCTAAAAGTTAGTTTTCTTATGTCAAAACAGTTTTAAGAATTCCTTTAGTCAATAAAGACTTCCAGTTTCTTTCTCTCTCTTTGTCTATCTCTCTTTCATATATATGTATACACACACACACACACACACACACACACACACACACACACACACACACAGATATATATATATATCACAACTAATACTCCAAGCTTCAAGCTTCAAATTACATTACAAGAGAAGAGTAAACTGCCAGGTCGAACAGGGTCAACTCCAGACCACATCATGCTGGAACAAAGAATCAGGTAGAAGACATGGAAAAGAGGAGAGGGGTCTGGGGGCCTTGCTATGGCAGAACCACAGATAAAATAACCCCAGAAAGAGAAGTTAACACTTGAGTGAAAAATAATGAGAACAACTATGAGAAGAGGTAGCTGAAAAGACTGGTTTCTGGGGAATTGAATGGAAGGGCTTGACAGTGTATGGAACAGGGACTGGCAGCGTGAGAAAGGCTCTATCTCTGGAGGAGAGGACACCACAGGGCAGGTGTGCTTTGGGAAGTTGGTTAGTAAAGGGAAACAAGGAAGTGAGAGTGTTCTGCAAAACAAAAGTGAATCCCCCAGATCAGAAGACATATCAATCCTTCCCCCCAAAGTGCCATCAAGGAAAGAAACTACACTTTTTTATACCAACAGAAGAGGGTGCTCTTGAACTAAGAAATATTGTCAGCCACCCTTTGTCAGCCATAATTGTGCCTACATATAACTGTATATATAAACACTTAAAATGAATAGAAAATGGCAGATAATATTTGTACAAGGCCACTAGAAAAACAAAATATGAGAATCCACACATCTTAGCAGATGTAAATGCTCCTATCAACATCAAACATGAAACAGAAGACAATCTTAACACCTAAACTGAATAAAAAATCCCAAGACAAGCATTTGAAAATATGAAACAAAAACTTACATCAGGAGTTCCAAAGTTTAGAACAGAAATAGAAAAAAAAAAGAGAGTGAAATAAGAGTTGAATGAACTTAAGAAAAAAATGGAAAAGACAAAATCATCTTAAAAATAAAAGCTAAATTACAAAATACTCATAGAATAATATATTTGACTGAAAATATAAGAGATTTTGAGAACAGTCAGAAAAAGAGCCAAGAGGGTGAAAATTAAGTAAGGAATGAAGCAAAAAGGATCAGAGAGAAAATAATTGATAGAAAATAGGTTCAGAAGAGTCTGAAAAAGACTAGTCTTAAAATAAAAAAATAATTAGTACTTTAAACTATAATTAAAAAAAATTCTAAAATGAAGATTTGCATCTGAATCTTTAAAGGGCCCAAAGTTTTCAAAATAAACCTGCAATGATGAAGTACAAGACATGTGTTAGGAAAATATTAAACTTTATAAAGAAAACAATTCTCTAGGTCTCCAGGCAAAAAGACAAAATCACTTACATAAGAAAGAAAATCAAGTAAGCATCAGACTTATATAAAACGAGGAAACAATGGAGTTGCATTTTTGAGAAACTATAGGAAGTGTGATTTGAATATTTTTTATTGTAGAATAGCTCATTTGTATGGATCAAGACGGTGAGAAGCAGTTTTCTGTGTGCAAAAATTCAAAGAACATTCACTATTCCTCTGAGAGGGATCTACTTGAGGGTGAACATTATTCAACCAAGATAGGACCAGGACTGCAAACTGTGGCAAATGGACTTTTGAATATATTTCAATGTAAACCTATACCTAAAACAAGGATGGGGACAAGAGTGGAGGGACAGTATAACTGTGGTATGTCATGACAATACTGGAATAAAACATTGTCACATAGATAATAAGTGAGAGTAAACAACATCATTTAAAGCAGAAAAACCAGTAAGTAGAGGGTAAATAAGAAAAAAGGAAGTAATGGCATTAGGAAAGGTATTAGTAAAAAGGTAACTACAATGAAAATACCCACCTTTCTAAATACCAAAAGAAATTTAAAATGATGCCGAAACCGGTTTGGCTCAGTGGATAGAGCGTCGGCCTGCGGACTGAAAGGTCCCAGGTTCGATTCCGGTCGAGGGCATGTACCTTGGTTGCGGGCACATCCCCAGTGGGGAGTGTGCAGGAGGCAGCTGATCGATGTCTCTCTCTCATCGATGTTTCTGACTCTCTATCTCTCTCCCTTCCTCTCTGTAAAAATCAATAAAATATATTAAAAAAATATATATATATAAAATGAGGACAGAAAACAGTACGTACAATTTCACATAAAATATGAGTTGAGAGCAAACATATCAGTCATATTAATAAAATATATATGTCATATTATTATAATGTATTAATAAGTTTATTGATACATTGCATAACTCTCTCATTAAAAATATGTTCAAATTGACTCACAGCAAAAATAAATTCTATGAGATACGTAAGGGATACACTTACAATAAAGCAGTTCAGAAAGGCTAAGAATAAAGGAACTGACAAAGATATTCCAAAAAAAATTGAATCAATACAATAAATAAGGGTATAAAGATCTAATCAACAATCAAAAATCAATAAAGAAGGTATTATGGCTGTATATCAAATATCAAACCTTGATCATATAGAGGATATAACCTAATTTTAAAACACACATAATGGTCACAAAAATTGACCACATATTGGGTCACAAAGAAAGTCTTAACAAGTGCTGTAAAACAGAAATTAATATCAAAATTTAAAAAAGGTCTTTCTACTTAGAAATTAAACAACAACAAATTTCTGTTGAAATACTATTGGATAAAAGTAAATATATAAACTGAAATTGCAAAATTGGCAAAAACAATAAATTATAATGAAAAATATGAGCATCAGAATTTATGAGTTATAATTAAAGCAATAATCTGAGGATAATTCATGGTCTTAAATACTTGAATTAATGAAAAATAAAATAAATGTTTAATTCCTCATTCAAAAATATTAAAAAAACTCATAAAGTAAACCAAAAGAAACACAGGAAAGGAAATAATAAAGATAGAAAAAAACAAATCAATGTGGTAGAAAACAATAAAAAGAGTAGAACTAATAAATGAATCAAATTCGCTTGTTCTGGAGAAAAAGTAGAATAGACATACCAATAGCTCACCTAGTTAAAAAAAAAGGCAAAGCACAAACATACAAAATAAGGAAAGCCTAGAGAGAAATAACTGTTGCAAAGATTAATATAAATCATAAGTGGACTACTTTACAAAAGTCTATGTAAAAACATTGGAAAACTCTGAAACATTTTATTCTCTATGAAATGTAATTATCAAAACAGATAGCATTTAATATAGAAAGTTTAAACAGACTACTCTCCAGGGTGGAAAAAGATGGAGAAACTTTTCAACAAATTATTCCATATAGAAACACTAGCCCCAGGTGATAGCACAGGGGAATTTTGCAAACCTTTAAAAATCAAATAATCTCAATGTTTCATAAATTGTTCCAGAAAATAATAAATGAAGGTAATCTTCCAGAATTTTAAGGAATAAGTGTAAGGTTGATGCCTAAATCTAATAAATTAATAATAACAATGATAATAATATTGTAGTGTATAAGAAACTACAGACTAATCCTAATATATAAAAACCCAGGGTCCGTAATGACTGAAGGCTCGACTGAACACTGGAAGTCAGTCCTGCAGTCAGTGCTGGGTTGCTGCAATAACCCAGCACTGACTGCCTCTGCTGCGGGTGCAGCAACCTAGCACTGACTGCTAAGGGGGCTGTGGATCAGGCCTGGAGAGAGGACCAGAGAGAGAGGCAGGGTCTGATCTGCAGCCTCTGAAGCAGCTGTTGATCAGCACTTGCCTCTCTCTCTCCAGGCTTCGCCAGCAACCTCACCTCTCTTTTTCTCCAGGCCTCCATGGTGGGGCTGCTGATCAGCCCCACCTCTCTGATCAGGCCTGGAGATAGGCCCGGAGATGCTGACTGGCATAGAAACCAACCAATCAGAACCAAATCTGGGTGAACTGTGAGGAGCCAATGGCTGCCTAGGAGGCAGAGCTTTTGACGCTGACTGGCATAGAAACCAACCAATCAGAACCTAATCTGGGTGAACTGTGAAGGCAGAACCTAAGGTGGGGGGCTGAGGAGGGGTTTTAAGGGCAAAAGCTGTTTGGTATAAGGTGTAAGAAAGTGGTTTAATTTTTTAATGACCAGTTTGGCAGTATAGTGCATATGGCTGACTATCAGTCCAGATATAGGGATTATGTATTTTTGTTTGCCAAGAGCATCTCCTCCTGCTGAAAAAGGCTCCCCCCCATTTAAGCAATCTTATCCTATATAATCTATCTATACTAATAAAAGGGCAATATGCTAATTAGACTGGGTTGACTGGCCATCTTCCGGATGCCCAACTTCCTTCTGGAAAAAGCCACGGTGGTGGGGGTCAAGGCAGAGGCAGTTGGGGGCAACCAGGCTGGCAGGGGTGGGCAGTTGGGGGCGAGATCAGGCCGGCAGGGGAGGGCAGTTGGGGGCAATCAGGCCAGCAGGGGAGGGCAGTTGGGGGCAAGATCAGGCTGGCAGGGGAGGGCAGTTAGGGGAGATCAGGCAGGCAGGCAGGTGAGCAGTTAGGAGCCAGAGGTCCCGGATTGCGAGAGGGATGTCTGACTGCCGGTTTAGGCCCGATCCCTGTGATATTATGGATATGACCAAAACAACTAGAATGACTGGAACAACCAGTCGCTATGCTGTGCACTGCGGCTGGCCAACCGGCCTTATGGGGGCAGGGCCGGCCGGCCAACCTCCCATGGCCCCTTTCCCCACCCAGCCAGCCCCCAATCAGCCCTGATTGGGGTGGGCCGGCCAGCCGGATCCCACCCGTGCACAAATTTGTGTACTGGGCCTCTAGTAATTATAATAATGTCTTTTATTCCATTTAATTAAAAATAATGATATTTAAAAACAAACAAAGAATGAAATAAAACAAAATGAGGTGGGAGGGTGAAAAAAAGCTCTTCTTTACAGAAAAACGCTAATGGAATGTAGAAGGAATGATAGAATCAGAAAATAACCGTTGATATAATGATTGATTCAGGCAAGTATCAATAATGGATACTAAAATCATTTGGTGAAACGTTCTTGAGTTACAAGGTATAAATGCAGTCTTAAAGTTTAACCTCACAAATTACTTACTAATTGCAAAAGAAAGGTACTTTGGAAGATATTGGTTGGAATCATCTTAACCAATAATCAAACCACATTACCCATAATGGGATAATCTGAAATTATATGTTTCCTGATATGGTACACTGAGAAAAACCCAACACCATTTGTTATATTCTTGCCAAATATATTGACTCAATTTAAACATGAAAAAACAATCAGAAAAATCTAAATTTATGGGACTGGCTATAGAAGAACTTGCCAGAGTATTGCAAAATCTCACTCTTGTGAAAGAAAAAAAAAAGTGACAGAATTGTTAACGAAGAATAAAGGGACACAACAACTAACTGTAATCTATGACATTAGATTTGAACTTTCATTCAAAATAATTAACCATTAAAGACCTTATTAGGTTAACTGGAAAATTTTGAATATTTATTGTATATTAAATAATTTTATGGCATTAATGTTAAATTTCTTGAGAGTGATCATGGTATTATGGATATGTAAGAAAAAGTCCTACAAAGAAAAAAAATGGTAGTAGGAGGTTATTTACAAAGAAGGAGGAACATACGATAATAAAAATAGAAATGGAAGGCTTACTCCTCCCAAACATCTCTAAAGTATAAGTGAGATTTAAGGTCTATTTGGACATTGAGAAAGAAAGTGGGCTTGAAGATAATGTTGAGGTATCTAATTTGAATTAATGGATGCATTTTGGTGCCATTCATTAAAATTGCTAAGTGTGCATACTGTGTTGCAATATCTGTAAGACATTCATAAGGAAACTTTATACCATTAGAAAGGTTTTTCTAAAAGTCAGGAATTGAATTAGAGCCAGAAATTTCAAGCTGAGCAATTATAGGTACAGAGGTGGTAGCTGAAGCCAGTGTGGGAGATGAAATTTCTCTAGAAAGTAGCGAATATACAATGGGCTGAGAATAGGGTACTGGAAAACATCAGCAATCCTTGAAAATCCTTTTGTCTTATCCATTCTCCATAGGAGCTCATTCCATGTTATTGGAGCTTCAAAAATATGGCCTCACTATCAATATCAGTCAGATCCTATCAGGAAACAAGTCACTGAGATGGTCTGGGACTAATGAAGGGACTACTTCAGTAGTGTCAGAAGGGTTAAGGAAAGAAAGAAGTTCAGGCACTCAGAGAAAAATAAAGATTTCTGAGTGAAATGAAGCTTTTTTTTTTTTTTTTTTTTTTTGAGTGGGGTCTACTAGAGAACTATGAGGCAAGTAAATAA
This sequence comes from Cnephaeus nilssonii, assembly GCF_951640355.1. NCBI lineage: Eukaryota > Metazoa > Chordata > Mammalia > Chiroptera > Vespertilionidae > Cnephaeus > Cnephaeus nilssonii. The sequence continues at coordinate 20,856,393 of NC_137081.1, read as the reverse complement.
TTATTATTCTTTTGGAATGAGTGTTTGAAAGAGCTCTAGCTTTATTCTGCTCTGTCAGGTTCCAGAATGCAGGATGCTAATTTTCAAGGCTATAACTAAGCTGGGGTCTTCTTTATAAAGTCTTTCCCTTTAGCTCCTGTTGGTGCAGCACTCTTAACCACCTATGATCACTCAATCCAAATCATTTTTTCTCAAATACACACTAAAAATTTTAATATGCTTTAGTTTATCTTTTAACAGCAGCATCCCATGTTCCATTTACCCCCTTTCCTTCTAGACATTAAAATCTCTCTACATCAATCCCTATCATATTAGAAAGAAAGGCTGACACACTAATATACATCAAGAAGACAATCACTGAAAGAGATTACTGTCATTTCCTCTAGGTAACATTTGACAATAGCTGTAACTTTCAATCTTTAACTTGAAAGAGCAACCAATGGAAATTCCTGGAAAACCAGCAAGGTGTGTGGACTAGATATTTTTGTAGATACCATTTTATTACCTTCCACTCTGTACCAACTCTACACTAGACATTTTAAGTACAGTGTCCATTCATTCTTCATGGTAACCCTACGAAGAAGGTATTATTCCTATTTTGTAGGTGGTAAAACCTTGTTGCTCCTAAAGATGAGCGACACAGGTAGTAAAAACACAGGGCTGTGGTTTGAATCCAGGTCAGTCTGATTTAAAAACCTTAAGTACCCCGCATATGACAGCTTCCCTGCTGGAGGCCATTCAGGCTGAACAACTCATGTCAGGGATAGTGTGGTCGGAATTCACATCATTGGCCGCATTGCATCCCATTTTCATTCTAGTCAGATAGTTGGTCTCTTCCAAAACCAGGAATTCCCTTCTCTAATCAATTTTTATTTCTCTTTCTGGATTTCAAATTATTATTAATTTTCCCCATTTTGGGACTGAATTGACAAGAGAAACCTCAGGCCTTTCTCTTTTGATGGCATATGTTGCTCAGAGACCAGGGAGAAACAATAAAAACCACTGTTCTACTAGAAATTATACTTTCAAGAGTCTTGAAATTAGTGAACATTTAATAGCTAAGTAGCCCAGAGTAGAGTTCTGGATGAAATGAAGTGACACAAATAACACAGTGATCTCAATGGAAAGGCGGAAGAACACCCTTATGCCCTTCTTTTCCCCTCCATATGTTGTGAGTTGTGGGACTCAAGGGGAAGATATAGTGTGCCTTGAGGGGTGTGGGGGAAACATGAGCTCCAGGAATGATGTTTATGAGCACTCTGATCTTAATGAAACACCAGGCTGGGAAGGTGGTAGGCACGAGTCAGGAAATTCTAAGGCCTGGCTGGAGCTGCAGGGGGAACGGCTAGAGCCTGATTACCTGTGGACGGGGTATCTGTGAACAGGTCAGGATCACCCAGCATCTTCTCTTAGCATTTATCCATTTGGGCAAGAAACCAGGGCAGGTGGATTATAAATCAATGTTCTCTGTCTCTACCTTCAATATGTTGACGAGGTTCAGGCCCAGGCAAAGAAGGGATTAGATGTTTGAATTTACCTATGATTGTTATAGAAAAATCAAAAGTCAAATTTATTTGAATAATAATTGCTTTCATATTAGTTACGACTCTTCTTTCATCTACTGATGATTGAAGTAAGTAATTGAGTTGGCCAAAAGCAATCTCAACTTCACATTAGGGTTGAAATAGAATAAAGACACAACTATGGGTGAGCATATGGACTGTGTGAACTTTGGTCATATTCTGCAAATATCCCCATGATCCATGCCATCAGTGTACAGGTTATCAGGTTCTCTTTGCCTGAATAGGATTCTATTTCCTGGTATTTTTCTCTTTTTCACCCTACTCCAATAGTCTTTATAAATGAACAGTATCTCCTATACATTTAGATTGTAGCAGGGGGAAAGAGAGCCTCTCAGAGATCCAGAGGAGAGAGAAGCTACTGGGCAGGACACTGGACCCAGAGACCCACACAGTGCTCAACACATAACGGGAGTTGGATCTCAGTCCATATTTCTTGACTTTTAACAAAATGGTGGTTCCAGATTTCAGGCTATTGACAAGAACTAAATACATGGTATGGCAATGTTTTTCACCCAAAGTTAGAATTTTTTGGCTGTGGCAAAATCTGAGGGCAAAATCGAAATCCTGTCTTGCTCCCCTGACTAAAGCCAGTGAGAATAGTTCCTCATTGTGGTTTCTGAAATTCAAAGAAAAGATGACTTGAAGTGATTTATTATACAAGTTTCAGAGGTTCATGGGCATTTAACGCTTCCCACCAAGTTGGATTTTGATGGGTTAAGTGTAAGTGAATCAGGAACATAAGGATTAAATTTCCTCTCCAATACACATGGGTTTTAAATGAAGGGGGAAAGGTGCTTGAGGCACAATGCATTTATTTGCCAAATCCCCAAACATTCAAGAAATAGTTCAAGATGTTTCAGTAAATCCAGCCAGCTGCCCAAGCTCCCTCTCCCTGGAGTGATTGTCTGTACATACATGCTGATGTACACAGAGAATGATGCCCAATCTTCTGGAATTCAAGTTTTAGATCTTCTGGTCTCTGGTACAGATAACTCTAAATTCTCAGATGGCGTAAGGTTCAAGTTTTAGCAATCTTTTCCCCAAAATATATACTAAACTTCCTCAGCCCATCTTCCCTTACTCAATGTCTGCCCAAATACACATCCTTATGAGGCAAAGAAAATTTGTATTTACCAATGTCACAATTATTTAGATCAAAAGCATTTACTTTGTCTTCTGTTTACATGTGGTGGCATATTAATAATCATTTGTTAGTTTGAGGTGAGACCAACAAAAGGTGAAAATGTGGCTCAATTTCCCTGAATCTAAATATAAATAAGTTAGGTTATAGAGGTTAAAGATAGAGAAAGATAGGAGAACATGGATATAAGTTGAAGACTTTTTCAGGCATCTGGTAGTGAAGAAATGGGAGAGAAGGTAAGAGGTACAGAGCTGGAGAGAAGATAGGCCCACCAAAACTTTGCTGAGTCTACATGTCCTATCCTATGACTACCAGATGGGAAAATATGCTTCCACCAATATAATTTGTTTTGTCCAATTTATCTGATGAAAAGTAAGAATGAGAATTTATTGTTCCTATTTGCATGTGGACTGAACTTGGTGTATTGTGATAACACACTGATCATGTCTGAATCTACTATGGTCATGTCCTGCCACCACTGTGGTGTTGGCAGGATTTAGATATGGAGTAGATATGGGTGAAGGGTGAAGAAGAGAGAAGGTACTTTCAAGATAGAAGCTTGCACCTCTGATTGAAGTGTCATTACTGAAGCTGGAAAAAGAAGATGAGATAATTTTCTCTAATAAAATGGTAATATGCAAATTAACCATCACTCCGCTACATAAGCCACGCCCACCAGCCAAGCCACGCCCGCCAGCCAATCAGGGCGAGTATGCAAATTAACCCAAACCTAGATGGCTATAGCCACAGACAGCAAGGTTTCCTAGGTAACAGAGGAAGCCAAGCTTTCCATAGCCGTTGCAGGCCTAAGCCTCCACTCAAGCTACAAAGTTTCAATTATAGAAGGTAAACAAATTCAAACAAATGGCGGCAGAATGGAGCTTGAGAGAGCAGGCCAGGGTTGCTGGCGGCAACAGGGGAAGCAAAGCTTTCCGCACACCCTGGCCAGGCTCACCCGCTTAAGGCTACAAAGTTTCAATTGTAGAAGGTGAATTAACTGCCACAGAAATGGCTGCCGCCCCGGAGGGAACAGCAGGCTTGACTCCGCTCCAGGCTACAAAGTTTCAATAGTAGAAGGAAAATAAATCCCAGATACCAGGGCCTCTGCTTGGGTTGCCAGGGGCGTGGCTGGCCTGCAAACCACCACAGGCCCCTCACTCAGGCGGCCCCACGCCCCAAGGGAACCCCACCCTGATCCGGGACACCCTTCAGGGCAAACCAGCTGGCCCCCCACCCGTGCACCAGGCCTCTATCCTATCTAATAAAAGAGTAATATGCAGATTGATCGTCACTGCAACACACAATATAGCTGCCCCCATGTGGTCAAAGATCCTGCCCCCATGTGGACACAAGATGGCCACCACAAGATGGCCAGCAGGAGAGGGCAGTTGGGAGGCACCTGGCCTGCAAGGGAGGGCAGTTATGAGGGACCAGGCCTGCAAGGGAGGGCAGTTGAGAGGGACCAGGCTTGCAAGGGAGGGCAATTGGAGGTGATCAACCCTTCAGAGAGGGCAGTTAGGGGTGACCAGGCTGGCAGAGGAGGGAAGTTGGGGGCAAACAGGCTGGCAGGGGGGCAGTTAAGCATCAACCAGGCTGGCAGCGGAGTGGTTAGGGGGTGATCAGGCTGGCAGGCAGAAGCGGTTAGGGGCAATCAGGAAGGCAGGCAGGCAAGCAGTTGGGAGTCAGCAGTCCTGGATTGTGAGAGGGATGTCCGACTGCCCGTTTAGGCCCGATCCTGGTGGGATCGGGCCTAAACGGGCAGTCGGACATCCCTCCAGGAGTCCCAGATTGGAGAGGGTACAGGCTGGGCTGAGGGACAACCCCCCGCCGTGCACGAATTTCGTGCACCAGGCTTCTAGTATTAGATAAAGAAGGTACCTTGAGGAGCAATGTCAGTAGTGCATATTTATTTTGGAGTTGTGTGCATTCTGATGCTACTTTAAAAACCACTGTGATTTAAATCACATATAAATGAAGCTATCCTAAATCCCTATTCCATTTTCTAAGAAGAGTACAACTCCCTTGCTATGATTAGGGTAGTACAGGTAAAATCAGAGCAAGTTAAATATTTATGGTCATCTCCATTCCTGGCTTCTTACTTCCCTTGGATTCTTATTCTTCTCTGTTCCTTGGGATTTCCTTTATCTTTATCCACTCATTGAAACATGGAACTATGCTTCTTTCTTTAATTTTAGTAACAATGAAAAAAATATTCATATTAGACTTTCATCAACCCCCCAAATTTAGATTTTCATAAAATCTTCTACATATACAGAGTATTTGGTAATATTTCTGTGTTGTTAATATTTAGGTCTAAACTTTACTTTCCAGGTGAAAGACTCAGTCATCACTTTATATTGACTACTTAAATAAGATCAGATTGAGTTCCTAGAGAGATACCATTTTATTCCTGAGTCTCACTCCAAGTAGGGAAAATGGAGTGATATTGTCATTGTTCCAGTTATGGATATTAAAGCAGAGGAATGTATGTTGAATAGAGAAAGTCAGAGGATAGTATGTCTGCCCATTAGCTGTCCAGGGCTGTTGATCTTCTCAGGACCTTATTTCTGAGTTTTATTACTGATTTTGGTAATATCTAGCTGTGTAACCATAGGCAGTCATGTAGCCATTAAGGTCTCAGTTCCTTGGTCTGTAAAATGAGCTGGATCTTGAACCCTTGACACTCTGACATTCACATCTGCAAGGATCTCCAATGTTGCTGCTTGTCTGCTAGCTTTGAGTCAGTGGTTTTTTTAGAAGCATCAAACCAGAATGAGAAGGACAAGAGCATAGACTTATTCCTAGGGTAAATGGGCAGTGAGCAGTAAAGTTTTGAAGCCTGTCTATGACCTCACTGCCATTCCCTGATGCCACCTCCATTATCCAAATGTCTATTGTGAGTCTATACCTATGCCAGTTACCACTCAGCCAATTCTCCCCAAAGTTTGTCAATGTGGGTTTAAAATGTTACCTTCTCCTTGGAGTGCTTACTCTTTAATAGTTGACTCTAGTAAGTAGAAATTTAAGATTTAAAAAATTAGGCAATGGATTTTTAAAATTTCAGGTTCACTACTGTGTTTAAGAATGGCATTAAGGAGATGGTTGCAAGAGAAGATACAGGGATTAGAAAAAGACAGCCATGACCAAACCTTTGAAACAGAGGTAGGTAAGGGAGCCCAGAAACCGCTCAGAGGACCTTCAATGAGCAATTGGATGGAATAGAGCTTTCCCAGCCATTGGCTGTCTCTCCTGACCACTCTGCCTTGTACATTTCTCTTCTGCCTTGGTTTTCACAGCTAGTAGGGCATTTGAACCCAAACCTCCAGATTTGGCTATTTTACTTACTATTTGTGTCATCTTCGCAACTTAACTTTGCCTCTCTCATCCTTAGTTTTCTCATCTGTCAAATGGGGGTTGTTTTGAAGCTTGTCAGATGATTTTGGAAAGCACCCAGCATGGCTTTACACAGGAGTGGTGAAGAGTCTAGGACAAGACAGTCTGAGTTAGAGTTACTAGATAAGTTAATGTAAGCAGGTTACTTAAGCTTCCCGTGCCTCAGTTTCCTCTTTTGCAAAGTGCTGCTAGTAAAGACATCCACCCCACTGAGTTGTTGTCAAGAGTAAATGAGTTAAGATATGGTTGAACAGTGCCTGGTTCCTAGTAAGTGGTATAAAAGTGTTTTCTCTCATTGCTATTATGATAATGGAGTTTGCCTCTGCAACCTATTCTAGTAGAAAAACTGTTGGTCAGTTAGTTGTCACTCATGTCTAGGCTACACTTAACTTGCTGTAGGCAAAGCTCATTTCATTTGTTCAATTTGTGGACATTAAAATGAACAATGACCAAAGGACTTGAGATCTCCTGGTCTTCACAGTCTGGAGGCAGGAGAAAGACTCTAAACTTTTTGCATGTGTGAAACTGTGGGTGACTCACAGTGTTTAAGAGTCCGAAGTTGTTTCCACCCCCACTCCTCTCTGTATACCAGACACGGAGGGCGTGGCTGTAGGGGTTCCCATGCACTCACCATGGGTTTGCTGTTTGCCTCCCCAGGGCACCCATGTGGATTTAAATTATAGTTCTGCAGCTGGCCTATAGCTCCCAGGGCTTCCCCAAGATACCCGCCGAGCAGTGGGGGGTCTGAGCTGGGAGAATAGGGATTAAATCTGCCAGTTAGCAGCCTTAAGGCACCAGACAACAGTCAGAGGGGGCCAGTCTGAGGTAGCCAAATAGTGAGTTGCTCATAAATACGAGGAGGGGGTGGGCGGCAGAAGAAACCACAGTTAGCCCTGCAAACATTCCCTGCCAAACGTCACATTACCACAGAGGATGAGGCAGCGCTGCTGGTTTTCTGCAAGGTGTGTGGGGTGCGCGCATGTGCAGGCGTGAACATGCACACACGCGCACAATCATTCTGTAATGACCTCCACGAGAAACTCCCCCGCCATCCTTCCCATCCACAGCGTTTGGAGCAATTAGGTAGGACTTGGGCAGAATGATTCATGCTTCAATAAATTCAATTTCAACAAAACATAATTATGTTGAGTCACCTAATCGCAGCTGTAATCACGGCTGGCCCAGCCCGCCTCTCCAGAAGTCAAAACAGTTGAGGACATTCAGCAAGGGCGTCTGTTCCCTCATTATGACTGAAGTCTCCATTTTTTTTGCCAAGCAGCCATACTTGAGACTCCAGTTCCTTGCTAAATTTGAAAATCACAAATATTCCAGGAATACATAAAGGTGCAATGCATACTTGAGTGAATACCCTTGTATGTATCAATCGGCCTAAAATTAAAACTATATGTTATTGTATATTTTTAGTGGTTGTTTTAGATATCTGTAAAATGTATAAATGTACAGTCTACTAAGAGTTAATATTACCACTCATGCAAAAATATAAAAACTAACAACATTATGGGTCCCTTTATTTCAACCCACCATCCTTTATATTACAGTTGTCATATGTTAACATCTATATACATGGAAAACCCCACCAATATAAAACATTTTAGTTTGAACAATTGTATATGTTTTAAAGGGCTTAAGAGGAAATTAAGTGGTGTTTTATATTTACCCAGGTGTGATGACTTTTAAAATAAATATATTTTATAGAGAGGAAGGGAAAGGGATAGAGAGTTACAAACATCGATGAGAGAGAAATAGCGATCAGTTGCCTCCTGCATGCCCCCTACTGAGTATTGAGCCCACAACCAAGGTACTGGCCCTTGACCTGAATCAAACCCAGGACCCTTCAGTATGTGGGCCAACGCTCTACTCACTGAGCCAAACCAGTTAGGACTGTGATGGCTTTTTGATGTGTCAATTTGGGTAGTTCACTTATTCAGTCAAACACTGATCTAAAGGCTGCTATAAAGGGATTTTTGTGATATAAAAGAAGTCCATATTATAACCAGTTGAGTTTAATCAAAAGTGACATTGTCCTGGGTTAAGCCTTTCCAGGAGGGCTTAGGTTTTTCCTGAGCTCGGAGACTACAAACCTGTGAGACTGTAGCCTACTAATTATCTTTCTTTCTCAGTCACCTGCCAGACCCCATCTATATAATCCTATCTAATAAAGAGGGAATATGCTAATTGACTGTCACACCCTCAAAGATGGCGGTGCCCACAGCCACAAGATGGTGGTGCCCAGGCCCTTCAGCTTCACTAGGGCGGCAGGCACGCGACAAGGCCGGGCTCGCCCCCAGGTGGGCCCAGCTGCTCTACGCGCCTGCCTCCGGAGTCCCCCAGTCTCCTCAGCCACCCAGCCACCCAGGGCCAGCCCGAGGTGCAGGCAAGCCTTGGATGGCGGCTGCCCAGCCGCCCAGGGCCGCCTGAGTCTCAGGTAACTAGGACCGGCCAAGGCTTGCGCTGCCGGCATTGGCAGCAGCAGAGGTGTGATGGGGGCGTCACCTTCCCCTGAATGCCGGGTCGCCTCCCACCCCTGAGGGCTCCTGGACTGTGAGAGGCGGCAGGCTGGGCTGTGGGACGCCCCCTCCAGTGCATAAATTTTCATGCACCGGGCCTCTAGTCTATATAATAAAAGCCTAAGGGACTGTAATGACTGGTTGCTATGATATGCACTGACCACCAGGGGGCAGATGCTCAAAGCAGGAGCTGCCCCCTGGTGGTCAGTGTGCTCCCACTGGGGGAGTGCCACTCAGCCAGAAGCTGGGCTCATGGCTGGTGAGAGCAGCGGAGGTGGTGGGAGTCTCTCCCGCCTCCATGGCACGCTATGGAGCAGTGAGCTGAGCAGTAAGAAGCAGCGAGCAGGTGGGCGGTAAGGAGCGAGGGGTCCCAGACTGTGAGAGGGATGTCTGCCTGCCAGCTTAGGCCTGCTCCCCCTGGGGTCCCGGATGTGAGAAGGTGCAGGCCCGGCTGAGGGACCCCGCCCCCAGTGCATGAATTTCGTGCACCAGGCCTCTAGTAATTGTATAAATCAATACTTTGTAATAATTTTCTTTCTCTCTTTCTCTATCTCTATCTCTTTTTCTATCTCTATCTCCTCTATATTTCTCTGGTTGAACCATGAATTATATACCACATACTTATCATTTACCATTATTGACACTCTATTATTTCCTGAAAATGCATTTTTACTCTGGTATTATCTATAATAATAAAAGTATAATATGCTAATTAGACTGGACATCCTTCCGGAAGACCTTCCGGACAAAGCTGGTGCTGCAAGGGAAGCCTGGGTCCTGAGTGCCAGAGGGAAGCTGATGCTGACAGTCAGGAGAAAGAAGGCCTACTCTTGCACAAATTTTGTGCATCAGGCCTCTAGTGTTCTTATAACTTGAGGAACTCCCTTCAGTTTTTGTTTTTTGTTTTTTGTAGTGCAGGTCTGTTAGCAGTGATTCTCTTAGATTTATTTTACCTTCATTTCTGAAGAATATTTTTGCTGGATATAAAATTCAGGATTGATAGTTTTTCCCCCCTTTTAGCTCTTTAAAGATATGGTACTGTGTTCTCACCTCCATGGTTCCTAATGAGAAGTCCATTGTTATTTGAATCACTGGCCTCCTATATGTATCATTTTCTCTAATTGCTTTCAATACTTGTGCTTTAGTCATAGTTTTCAGAAGATTGATTACAATGTGCCTAAGCAGAGCTTTCTTTAAATTTATTAAATTTATGATTAGGTTGGCTGAGATTGCTGAATTTTTTACCAATTATGGGGTGGTTTTTGGTCATTATTCCTTCAAATATTTTTTTGCCCTAATCTCTTTCTCCTTTCCTTTGGGGATCCAATTTTACATGCATGTTAGACATTTTGATAGTTGTTTTACTTTTACTTATTAATTTTTGGAGTCCTTTTTATATCCTGGGCACTAATCTTTTGTTTGCTCTATGTTTGTAAATATCTTCTGTCAGTCTGTTGCTTATCTTTTCACTTTTTATGTATCTCTTGTTACATATGTTTTGTATTTATTTTAATGTGGGTAAATTGATCAATCTTCTTTAAAGTTGTTGCTTTAAAAATTTTGTTTCTCTGTGTTATTTATTATAAATTATTTCCTTTCCCAGTGTTTTAGTTATGCTATACTTTCTTCTAAAATGTTTTGTTTTCTTTTGCATATCTATGTATTTAACCAACATTAAAGATTATTTTGTTTAAAGGGAGATGTAAGGATTCAATTAAAAGTTTTTTTTTTTTTACATCTTAATAACTAATTATCTCAGCACTATTATTTTTTCCGCTGATTTGCAATGTCATCCCCATTTTATATTTTATATTCTAATATGGCATTCTCCTTGTTTCATTAGGAAAGTCTCCACAGTCATCAGATGAAAGAAATTCTCCATTTAAGAAGTCTTTCTGGCATATAACCAATACCAAAAGGGAGAACAAGTCCACTGAGCATGATTTTATTAAGACCACCAGGCCCCAAGTTGGCCCTTCCAGAATGCTCTTTTAAATTTCTGATTTTCTAAAGAGAAAGTTAGGAGAGGGAGGGGAGGTAGTCAATTGGTAAATGCGGTCCCTTTAGCTGGTCAGCTCTGTGAAGCAATAGATGTTAATCAGTTTGTTTTGTAACCCACAAAGACCACTAAGCTTATTAAAAGTCAGTTGACCTTGAGGAAGAATTCTTAGCTAAGTCTTTCCCCACCACTTTTCCAACTAGCAAAAGCTATTCTTCACATGAATGACAATTGTGAGTGTCTTGGGGAAAATAGAGAGATTTAGGTGCCCTCAAACTCCAGTTAAACTCAAATATCTCAAGCTCAAGTTGTCTTTGCTCTTGGGAAGAAGGGCTCATTCTCTGACTCTTCTTGGGTATGGGTAAAGAGCTACAAGAAGGAAACCTGAAAGCCTATTTTGGCCACTTTTCTCTATGTTGAGCCACATTCACAGCTAGAGACCATCGAAAGGATTGGCTTAAACAACTGGTGGCTGTGATGATGCAATTAGTCCTAAAACTGTTTTGAGCACAGCATAACTGGCCTATTCCGAGCTGGAATTGACTGTAATAATCAGGTACTTTTGGGCTGTACATGTTGCCTTAATGTTTAACCTAATTTTTTTCTTTTGTGTTGCAAGAGATGGTTAATATAGAATTCTTACTCTGCCCTGGGGTCACTCCCTTTTCAGTGGCTCAAAAAACTGTTTTAGATAGTATCTACCCAGTACCAAAAAGCTAGTTTGATAAATCTCTTGAGAAATATACTATTCCACTATTATTTTTTATAAATTGACCTTTAAGTTTAAGAACCCCTTATAAACATATACCTAGATTAGAACCTTTGTTTTTTATATTATTGATAAGTAAAATCTCTCCTACCTTATACCTTTATATTCTCTGTAAATCCTCTCTTTGTCTTCTCCATACTATACTCTGGAGTTTGTATACTCTGTAGTTTGGCATGGCTACAGCCTAAAAGCAGTGCTCTATAGGAGAAGAGCATTGGACCAGGAGGCATAGTCCTGGGTTCTAGTTCTTGTAACATTTATAGCTGGTGACCTCAGTCAAAACATTTTTCTGGTTCTCAGTTTTCTCATCAGCAAAAAGTAGGAGTCACACACTTAGGTGCTGATAAGGGCCAGTCATTTAGGGCAAATGAAATAAGCAGACCTAGTTGGCTCTCTGGTATACTAGAGTATATTTCCCCCTATAACCTCAGTCTAAACAGGAGTACCCAATTCTGATTGTTGCCAGGGGAACGAGGGCCACAGTGTTTCCAGATCTTCTAATTTTTCTAGATATGCAGCTATATGGATTTTTAAAAAGGTAATATCTCAATGTTTAAGCATTGACAGCTAATTCAAAAGTTCAATAATTAAACTTTTTGTGGCCCTAGTAAAATATATCTCAATTCCTAGGTCACCAGTATTAACCTCTAGACTACATGGTATTTAAATTCTCTTCCAGTTCTGAAATTTTATACTTTAATATGGTCTGAATTTAAGGAAGAATTGGTATTTGAGTGTGAGGAATATTTTCCTGGCATTCAGTTTTATATTTTGAAACAGGTGGCCAGGGAATTTTGAAATGCCCTTCAAATGATCTTGAATAATAAGAGAAACCTTCTTCTGTCTGGGATTAGTTAGAAGCAGTTGCCAGGAGAGGGATGGATAAGATGTTCTCTTGCAATTCTTCTCAGATTGGATGTTGTGAAAACAGTATTTTTATGAGTTTTGTTCAAATGATCTCAGGTTCTTTTAGGGGAGGAAGGAGCTGGTAGTTTGGTTTCTGATTCCCAGGACCTCTCCCAATTCAATTCCTGGAATCATCCTGGGGGATGCTGTAAACCAAAATTTAAAGTTACAGTTTATAACTTCCCTTCTAAGGTTTAGATTAGATTTCATAACTTGGAACTGAAATTAGTGCAGTAGTTGGAGTGTAGATGAAAACATCTATAGCTCCAGTTGTCAGCATGCTAATGAAAAACAGAAAGGGCAATAACTAAAGGTGGAGACGAGTGATGGCAAAGATAAGAGCCTTTTAACCTCACTTCATTTTCACTACAATTCTCTCCTTAAGAAAATTGATTGCGATGACCTCGGTCCATTTTCTTATGGATTAAAAACACCTAGGAAACCCACAAACATCTTTTATACAGTAAGTGTGTTCAAGCTCAGAGTCAGCAGTTCAACAAGCAGATAGAATTCAATGTAGTTACTGATTGTATCACCATAACTACTAGGTGTCTTATTCCAAAGTAACCGCAGCAAAATAAACACACCACTACCTTAAAAAGAGACAGAAGATAGAAGCAAGAAAGCAGGATAGAATGCACATTCATTTGGTTATTTATCAAGTCTATTTCAACAGCACAATGCATATTAATAGGGAAGAGGAGATTGATTGAAGCCTAAGGATGGAAGCTAGGCAAAGGATCCCCTTTCCTATATAAATGAATGATGTGGATCATTGACAATGAGCCAAAGTGCTTTTGATTGCAAGGTAGGGCTGTCTGATATGGTAATCTTCTCTGTTACCAATATCATCACCAAAATTTAAGTGCTAATCTGTATACCTGGTAGGATGGGTGAGAGGCAGAAAAATCTAATTAGATACCATACATTGTCTTGCCTCTCTGCATCAGTCCTCACTTCTTATAACAGCATCATAAATTCCTTTTCTGGTACCACTCCTTCAGAATTGCATGGGGACTCAGTTGGCCAGTCAATCAACTGGCAACATGCTCAATGGTTGGACTTAAACAGAAAACAAGATTTGTTCTCTGAAGAATTTGAATCTTATAGGAGTGACACAAAGAAAGCCCAGAGTTCCCCTGTTAGAGTGTCCTGAATAGTCACTTGATTCGTTTTCTAATGCTATTTTGGACCCTGTTCTTTTCCAAAGTCTAGTAGTTTATTGTTTCATGTGACTCACAAAACCATCCCATAGCCTTAAGACAAATCCTGCTTTACAATTAAGTTAGCCAGAGCTACTTCTGTTGCTTGCAACCCAAGAAACTTAACAGATATATCAAACATCTTCCCTGTGATCTCACCAGCTGAGAGCTGATGGTGAAGAGGAGACAGACTGAGAATCTATTGATAACTTATTAGAATTAATAAGTGAGTTGATGAGGTTATTGTGTTAAAATTTAATATATAAAACACAATTGTATTTCTATATACTAGCAACACAATTAAAAATAAAATTAAAAAACATAAGCCATTTATAATAGCATCAAAAACATCAAAAACTGGACTAAATGTAATGAATCTATATGTTTACAACTTTCACACATATCTTTGGCACATTATTGAAATTAAGGAAGACCTACATAAGTGGGCTGTTGTTTCAGTTCATTAATTTGGGGGCAGCAATAGATTTCTGATACAGAATCTCAGAGCTGATATTGGTGTAGTTTAAGTTTATCTTTTTGTAGACAAAGGAAATTAGACTAGAAGGATAAAACAGCCTGCTCAAGTTAGAAGGATCTCAAGTAGCCCTCTACTACCAACAGCTCACTGCTCTCTGCTGTCAGTCTTGGTATCTCTACAGATGATACTAGAACCACACTCTTTGCTCTGCCACTTTTCTTAGGGTATTCTAGCAATGGGGATTCTGTTTTCTTTCTCTCTGTTTTGCTAGATTATTCCAGTGCCATGAAAAATCAACAGACTGGACTTACTATGAGATTCTCTGCCTAAATTAGACAAGTCAATCCACACTGATTTTCAGCGTTGGTAATCTGCAGTTCTCCTGACTCTTTGAAAGTAGCAGGTCCTTGCTGGGAGACTCACTCATTACCCATGTATACCTCAAGGGACCACATTCAAATAAGAAACATCTTTTCTTACATTTTCCAGTGTCTGGTCACAGACATTGTATAAACTCCATTTCTCCTATTTCTTCTGGAATAACCAGACTTCAGTAACCAAACTCAGGTTCAGAACTGCAGTTTTCCCCCAACCCCCACCCTTGACTTTGCATCTGCTGTTTTTTTCCTCTATTCCATGCTTTCTTTTTTCTAACTTGGGAGACAAGGAGAATGTGTATCCCAGGTAAAGTGAGGAGGAAAGGGGAGGAGTGATGGCAGAGACACATCAAAAGAGCCCTTTGTGCTCAGGGCACATTATTCCTGGAATCCAATCAAGTGCCCCAAAACCCAACCAAGCTTTTCAGACAGCACAGAAACTAGTCATGCAGGCCTCTTGGGCTCTGCTTTTTTAAAGCTTTATAGGATACACTGAATTATTTGGTTGGGTTCTTTCAACCGTGTGACATTTGGGTTTTCAATGGCACAAATGGAGTTGATCATTAATTATTTGGATGCTTTAATTAAAAAAAAACTTCACTGTGGATTTATGAGGGTCTGCTGGGGGGCAAGGACAAGGAGGCCTTTAGTGATTCTCTCATTTGAATGAGAGTGAGGTTGGGAAGGTCTAGAAAGGGAGGCTATAGAATCATCTTTCAGGAAGCTCTTAAACTGAAGTTAGGGTTTATTTGAAGGAAAAGGGGCTTACAATGAAGAAAATGGAAAGGAATACAAGGGAACAGAATTCTGGGACCTGCCAAATGCATCAGTAAAAATCAATGGTTTAGCAGAGAGCCATTAGGAGCTTCTGAATTAATACCTTTCCATGAAAACTGGTAAGTCCTATGGGGTGAGATGGTGAAAGGGCTGGTTTATGGAACATTGGATTAACTGATACAGAGGGGTTTATCAGTAAGGAGAGTTTGTGAGTAGAATCTTGAATGACCAGAGGGAAAGGATCAGTATCTGTTTCAGAACAGTGTGGTAGTGAAGGTATAACATCCCTTCTCTTCCTTTTTGGGGAATGTTTTAAAACCTCAGCCTTTTTCTCTAACACCAATATGTGCCCTTCTTGAGTCACACACCTGCTCCAGTTCCTGATATCTGGAACAAGCTCAGACTCCTGGTTGTCTCTCCATGAAGGTTTATCTCAATGACAAGTGATCTTTGATAGGTTTGAGAAGCCTGGGAAAGGAAATAAGCTCTTCTCCAGCCACTAAGACCTCCCATCTATTAAATCTCTTGCATCCAGGAGCCTCAGGTAAAAGAGCCTTAACACATCTAAAATATATTAATGAGAAGCGCTTGTCCTTGACATCATAATGGAGTTGCTCATACCATACGCCAAAGAGAAACATGGTGATTTGTGTGCACATCTTTATTGATTTCCCCACTTGGATTTATTAAACCACCTGCTTCTAGTTGAAGTGATTCAATATGAAAAAAAATCACAAAAAACTTGTATGCCTCTGATGTCTTTCCATCTAAAGTGCACAAATTGTTTTAAAAATGGTTCCTATGGTGCCAGTTGACTAGACAGTATTATTTATTCCATTTTGCAAAGAAGAGAAACTGAGTCTCAAGGAATTCAAGGAACATGCCAGAAGCCATAAAATATTGCTGGGCTGTAATTCTGGCCTCCTGAAAAAAAGACATTTCTCTCAAAAGACGTCACAATCTTACCCACAGGATTATGGAACTAGGCTCTCCAGATGGTGCCTCATGAACAAGTCCAGAGCGTTTACAGGTGGGTCATTTGTTTATCCTATAGGCACTTCCATGCAAAGACTGGCTTGTATACATCAATTTTAGAAAGGAGAATAATTAAACTGATTCAAATTTTCATAGCAAGTGGATGTGACATATATTGGAGGTGGTTGCTTTGTCCAAAGTTAAGGGCTAGAAGGATCATAAAAATATCTGGCTTCAGTTGATATTTGAAAATAAAACAATGGAATAATTGCCTAGGAAGCTTGATATGACAGACTTGCTCAACATAAAAGCAAAAGTAGGTATTAATATCTCTTCTCAGCCTCAGAAGGTCAAGCTGGGAGGACAGTAGATGTGTGTGTGTGAGTGAAGTCAAAGCCCATAAGAAAGAAATTGCAGCTCTCACCTTCACAAGTAGAAGGGAGATTGGGTCATTGTATAAAGAATTTGTGGTCTCCCAGGAGCATGCTATCCACCTTAGTCAGTCAGAGAAAAACATGGACATCACCAGTTGTTTTTAACAGGTAAAAGTGCAAAGTCATGACCCGGAGAATGTGTTCTTTTATCTTAGTTTTCCTCACAAAGAGAGGCAGGGTCTTCACTTTGGTGTGGGATTTATAGGGTGTAGTGATTGAGAGAGATTAAGTATTTGGGGTCATACTGCCAATCACATTGATTTTTCTAGCCTCACTCTATGAACACAAACAATTTCCTTGAGTCTGGCTCCCAAATCTACAGTGAAGAACGATTAAGTTACAAAAACTCATTGTAAGATACTGACAATTCTGATAGAGCTTCATAGAGTTGATCTCAAGAACCAGGAACCATAACGTATTATAGAAAGATAGAAGCTTCCCCATCCTTTATTCATGGAGTATACCTGTAATGACTAGAGACATTCTTTCTTTACCCTGGAGTATTTCCTTTATTGATTTGTTTATTATTTTCTAAGAATGCAGGCACTGTACCAGATGCTGATGTTTTAGAATTTGTCCTCAAGGTGCTTACACTGTGGATGGAAGAAAATAATCATAAGCAGTGGCAGAGAGCACAGTAATGCAGGACTCACAGTCTAATCCTAAGGGAGTAAAAACTCCTGCTTCTTGGCCTGCTTTCACCTGGGCTGGCTGCAGGTGCAGATCAGATAGCTTCAGTGCTCCACAGGCAGTTGGACACTTTCAGGGTTAATCTTTTTCTTACTCATGTAAAACTCATCTTCCTCTGAGGATACCTCTCTACATTTGTCTTTCAGTAAGTATTCACTCTTCCTCACTTGGCTCTCTGCTCATCTTCTTGGAGGGAGATAGTTTCAGCATCTTGTCTCTTGTATTCCCAGAGGCTCTACTGTCTTATCAGTACAGCAAATGTGAGGAGATCTCTTCCCTTCTCCATTTTACATCTAGATGGGGCTAGTCCAAGTGATGTGTTGGAGAACCATGTCCATACTGTGCTGTTTTCCTGCCAACACACTGCCAGGATTGTTATCTCATGTCACGACTGTCATTACAGTGTGTAAAAGGATGTCAGAATTACCCAATGCTTCCCACTCAACCCAGACTCCACTCTGTGTATGAGAGTCAGACACAGAGAGCAAGAAATGAAGGGGGTAATTGTGAGGCCATGAAATGAAAGAATGTGGATAGTGTGTGGTGAGGGGTTTGCAGGAAGCATGGTGTGGAGAGTGGGAAAAGGAGAAAGAGAGATTTTTTTCAGCTGCCATGAGTGGCAGTGACAAATACTGATGAGAAGAGAGAAATGTAACGAGGGTTCAGAGGACGTTCTTTGTGCCATGGGCTTTCTTGTGCTGTTCCTTTAAAAGAACATAGAGAGAAACCTTTGTAATTCCATTTTGTGATTTGAGGGTACTTGACTTGTGGGGGTGGGATCCAAGAGACCCAGCAATATTTAGGTTACAGAGGGCCTATATTTCTTTTTTTAAATATATTTTATTGATTTTTTTACAGAGAGAAAGGGAGAGGGATAGAGAGCTAGAAACATCGATGAGAGAGAAACATCGACCAGCTGCCTCCTGCACACCCCCACCAGGGATGTGCCCACAACCAATGTACATGCCCTTGACCGGAATCGAACCCGGAACCTTTCAGTCCGCAGACCGACGCTCTATCCACCGAGCCAAACCGGTTTCAGCGAGGGCCTATATTTCAATAGGTTTGTTGAATTACCCGGTATTCAAGTGATGAGCAACCATAGAAGTAGAATGCATGCAACGAAGGGCAGAACCCTCAATGCAGCACGGGAAGATGTGTGCTGTCTGCTTCTTCCCCATGTGCACTTGAGCAAATCACTCATTGTCTGCTCATCACAGTTTCCTCATCTACATGTGCCATGAAGATCACCCTGGCTAAATTACCCAGGTCTGTTGAGAGGTTCATGAGAGCTCAGTCAAGTGAAAGCACATTATACTTTGGAATGTATTATAGCCATGCAAGGAAATATTATTTAAATGACATTTCTTGGTACGGTTTGGCTGCCTTTGATGAAGTGAGTGTCAGCTTACTAATGCCACCCTAGTAGATGAAATGGTCCCAACTTGCATCTCTATTTTTCCTTTTACTAAATTGGAAGTAAAACCCTCATAGTTTATAAGTGAAGATTGCTAAAAGGTACATCTAACAGAAATGCTTCAAAAATTCCACCCAACTTGGATTAAACTATCTACCATGTGGAGGAGGAAGCAAAAGAGTTTTCTCCAGAAGGAAGTGTGTGACCCAGGCCTTTTGGTTTAGAGCCTCCAAGGCTGCAGGCTCTACTGGCCATGGGGCCCCTCCAAAGAGCAGTAGGATAAGCGTTCTGAGCTTTTCTAGGGCCTGTTCTGCAGCCCAGTTGCTGAACGTTTGTGTGTCCATGTGTCTCTGTGTGTGCTAGTGCCTTTATTAGAGGATGTGGCGGTGCCTTAGAGCAGGTAGGTTTCCAGTGCCAAGAAACTGCTTGCTTTTCAGAAAGAGTCAAGTTTTCCTTGGCTCCACTGCCAGCTGCTTTATCTGTTTTCATTTTAAAGATGTGTTTCCAAAGCACCATTTCCTGAAATCTTTTGGCTGCAGCTGGGTATGAGATTCCCAGTTGCAAGTCCAGGGAGAAGGTGAGCTGCCAGGGAGAAGTTTACAAACGGGTGGGTCACCCAGAGGAGTGCCAATTGAGGTCTTGCCAGGAAGTAGAGAAAAAGCCAGAAACAAGGACCCTCCATAGGAAAACTTCTCCCTTGAGCTCTGACTGAAAACTTATGTCTAAGAATTTTAATTTGAATAGTCAGGCTAAGTTCTTGTAGTTGAGGAGGGGATAGCATGCTTCAAATTTAACAGAGTAAGACAAGTTGAATGAATTCTTTCACAGGAAAGCTTTATACTATCTCCCTACACTTAGTGGCCACCGTGTCTTATCTCAATCACTTGTTTGTGCATTGACTGCCACTTGGGTAAATGTCTTTACTACCCTTACCAGAATTTGAGCTCTGAGCTCATCAAATTACTCTATAAACTCTGCAGTATCTAGCACAGTGCCCAGAACACCGGTGATGCTTAATAAATGTTGGTGGTATAAATGACTAAATGATGCAAACCTAGAGCTATTAATAAGGTTTTGATTAAAAATTCACTCTACATACATTCATTGAGAACCCAATGTAAGCCAGGCTTTGTTACAGGTAGTGGGAAGAGACTGAGAACAGTATATACATAAAGATAATAAGAATGACCTTAAAGAAAATTTATTTTTTCCATACCTTTATAATCCCAATTATTGAGAACATTTTGGCTATGTACAGGTCCTGGCCTACTAATTGCCACTTTGTCCTGTTCATGGTCTATCCCAGGCTTTGGGATTTATCATGTTTATCTTTAAAACAAAACTAAATAATATCAAGCTAGTCAATAAGCTGAGCATCTCTCTCAGCTCTCTTATCTGATGTAAGCACTCAAAACCAGGATTTTTTTTATACCAATTCCCTAGCTATTAAATTGATAAAAACAGATATTACACTTGCTTTTAGACAAAAGACTGTCAAGCAATCCCAATTTCCTAGCTGTCAAAACCCAAACATTTATAGTGTAACCTAGTTTTGGAGATGAAATCTCCATGCTTCCCTCTGAACCAGATAAAACCAAGATTAACATGGACAGCTGCCTTAAAGGACAACAGAAGATGCTGAAGAACCCAGGTGGACATCTGTGGAGATAGTAGGAGAAAAGATCGAGTTCTTCCATACAAAGAACCCTGGAGAGTTTTACAGTTCCACAGCATCACCCTCTGTGTCTCCCCTAATGGCTAGAGTATTCTTCTGATTTCATTTGGTGACAAACCCTAAGAGTATGGGCTCAGCAGATGATGCCAGTTCATACTTTTTTAAATTTGCAGAAGTGGGAGGGACCTGAAGGTCCATGAAATTCAGAATCCTCCAAGCTCAGAGAGGAAATACACCTTGACCAAGATCACAGCTATCACATGGCAAACGTTTTATCTTTTAAAATCAAAATGGGGAAAATTATTCTTTGCCTCTAATTTAAACAACACAAACAATTTTCCATAATCATAATAAGCAACACCCCAGATTAGATTTGAAACCATGAAGTTTCTGCTGTATGAAGAGCAGCTGAAGGACCCATGCATGCCAGGTCTATGGGAAGAGGGAATGGAGGAAGACCCGGGAGGTAACATCAGACAGTAAGGAACTGGCACAAGGAAATGGGTTACTATTTTCCTGTGTGATACCAGAGGGCTGAGCTAGGCTCTGTGGGTACCAGTTACAAACAGACAACTTTTCCTCAAATCAAGGGAAACCTTTCTAATAGAGCTGCCTAACCATGAAGCAGACGCAAAAAGTAATGAGCTCCCTGCTACTTGAAGTTCTCAAGGAGAGACTGAAACTTGGTGGGTTGTAGAGCTGGCTTCTACCTCCAATAGCAGAAAGAGCACCACACTGCTCTGATCCCTGAGAATTTGAGGTGAACCATGTGTCCCTATCTCTGACAATGGTTCTGATAATTAGGCATCAGGGTAGGTGTTGATGTTATCTCAAAATGTCAGTGGAGCTCCCCTGCTCCTTTCTATCTTCCCTCTGTCAGGATCTGAACCTGGCAAGGAGGCTTAACCTCCCCTGCAAACAGATCAATGATGGCAGCTCCTGGAGCTTGCACTGAGAGTCAGTTTGTGACAGCAGGGGAAGCTGTGATCATTTAGCCAAGTCTTCCAGGGCTGAAAGCTTCCTGGATACATATTGCCAACCCTGATCATCTCAGTTTTTTTTCTCCCTGCATATCCTAAATGGAGTCTTTTTGCTCTAATCTTCCTCTTTCTGTAATTCCTACCAATCTTTCTTCTCTCTGTCATTCTTTCCTAATGGTTCCTAATGGTTCCCTTCCCTTCCTCTTCTATGAAATATGCTTTTCTAGGATCATGTTATTCATAAAAAAATGTGCATTGGCACTTAAGAGGTGAGATGAAGGCCCCTAGGATGTCTGTTCTTCCATTTCTCTTCCTTTCTTCTATCAGCTCAACTGATGCTGAAATCCCATGGGGCCTTGTTAAAATGCAAATACCACCCTACCACCAACCAGGAGGCAGTCACCCAAATAACAACTAGACTCTGATTGTTTAATGAAGATTATTTATTCTAATTCTTTTCCTCTGAGAGTATAGGGACCTGGAGAAGGAGTCTGAGTCTTACCATAGGACAGAGGGGGTTGCTGTGAGGGATGGGAGTCTGGACACCCTTAGACTACCCCAGTTAGAAGGTGCCTTAGAGGTCTAGTCTGACTTCCTCTTTGTGTAGTTAGGGAATCAAAGACCCCAGAAGTGAACAAATTTGACCAAAGTCACATGTGAGAAAAATACACTTCCCAGTATACCTTTTCCCAGTTTGCTTTTATGAGTCCTTCCAGGTTTCTGTCAGTTGGCTTTTCCAGGGTGGAAGTGAGTTTCCTCAAGTTGGAATGTTTAGGTAGATGATGGTCTCTGCAGTTTTGTAGAAAGAAAGAGAACATCATAGAGCTATACAAAGACTTATCAATACCCCTTCTCTGGTTTGCATACTTTGAGAAAAAAATGAATAGTAATTTTGTCTTTTATAGGAAGTAGAGGGAACACAAAAGAATACTCTTGGGTTTCTATCTCTGGATGGAAAATCTTATACATCTTCTTTTTTCCCTATCTTCAACATTTTAATCTATAGAATTCCTAGTACAAATGTTCATAAAATAAGGTGAAAATCTACTTTTCCCATTTGTGGGGTGGGGAGAGAAGATAGATAGATAGATAGATAGATAGATAGATAGATAGACAGATAGACCCAGAAGACATTGCCTACTATTTTATAGATTTACTATGTATGTCATAATAGGACTACTTAGACAAATGTGACAAATGTTGGGACCATTTACTCCAAATTCCAAGGGCTCAGTGAAACAGTAGTGAGGTGTCCTGGGATCACTATTGTTTCACTGAGCTGCAGATACTTGAAATGCTTTTATAATTCCTTTCTCCTTTGGGGGAGATTTTCAATGTATTTTTTTCAACACTTTCAAAATTGCAATTGTTTATAGTAACTGGAGATGGCAGAACCTGGCTGAAGTGGGGAGGCCGAGTTTTATCTAACCTCTAATTCAGTTCTCCTCTTAAGTTTGTCCAAGTTCCTGAGATGTCTTTACCCTGTAAATTAAACCATTGTTTGTCAAAGGAAATATAAATTAAGAGCTCTGTTTTCTGAATTAAATGGAAACTTGGGCTAGGGAAGCAGATTCTTGCTATGCTTCTCAGATCTCCAATATAATATAGGAGCTGGAATCAGTGTGGGACATGGACTTGATGAATTATTAAGGAATTCAAAACTCAAAGAATGTGGGAGTTATGTAGAGCCAGAAACCCAGCCTAAGTTTGACTCATCAGAGCTCTTAATAATCAGGTCGGAAATTCCATGGCATTATTGAAAGGAGCAAATCTTTCCCTTTAGACAAATGGATTCTGAAACCATCCATATTCTCTAATTGGATTCCTGGATGGATCAGACAAATGCCATGCTCCGACCAAGAACAGTGATGCCATGGTCATCCCCATGTTATTTGTAGAAGGTCAGCTAAACTTCTAACTACAAGATGGGCCAATTATGGATCTCTGGATTGTATGATTTGGAAGACACAGAATTAAGGGAATAACTCTGGCCAAAACTGAGTTTGTAAAACTGGTATGGAGCCAATGAGAAGTTAAAACAAAACAAAACAAAACAAACAAACAAACAAAAAAACCCAAAAACCTCCTTTAATTTTTTTTTTTTTTGCAGGGCTTGTCATCCAGCTATTGACAAGGCAGTTGGAAATTGTGAACTTCACTCACAAGGCACTAAATTCCATCTTTTAGCACCTCCCCAATCTGAGTTAGCAAGACAATATTTCCCATGGTTACCTTCAGAGAGCTCAGGAAACATTAAGGATAGATGATGAGCAAAACTATTACAAAATATTAACAGTTTGAAAACAACAGTAGTTAAATTATGAAGAGCCACCACAATAAGTAGACAGATAATTCAAGTAAGTACCCATTGCATACTATTTATTTATTTATTTATTTATTTATTTATAATTTTTATTTATTTATTTTTATTATTTTAAGTTTTACATATGTCTCCTTTTTCCCCAATTGACCCCTCCCCCAACCATTCCCACCCTGGGTGAGCCCCCACCTCCCCAGTGTCTGTGTCCATTGGTTATGCTAATATGCATGCATACTGCATACTATTTTTTAAGAGTGGTCAGTGGATGACCACTATTAAAAAAACATGGGATGGGGTAAAATGCAGATTTCAGGACTGTACTTCCAAATCCACCGAGTTAGAGTTTCTGGGAGGTGGGTCCAAAGAATCTTCATTTTAAAGAAAATGTCATAGATTGAATGGGTGATAAACTTTGCATATATATATGTGTATGTATATATACACACACATATATATATAGTTTTGCATATATATTATATATAAACTTTGCATATATATAATATATATAATTTTTTAATACAGTAGTTACTATATTAAATATAACTCATATTCAGAGAGGTGTTGAATTCGTATAGCTTTGGGTTCTGATGTACTCTCTTAATCAATAGATATTAATCATAAAATAGTGGTTTATGAAATGTCTTGGCTTTAAAAAATGATATTTTCACTTAGAAAAAGTTGGGAGCCACGCTCTAGAACAAATAACTCAACGTGAAAATTATTAACAACAGAATCTTTCTGGGATCATAGATGGACTCAGATCAATAGACATTTATTGGAGGTCTCCCATGTGCTAAGCTTCCCAGAATCATCCAGCCATTGACAAGACTCCAGTGCAGGTCTTAAGGCTTCAAGTTTAGGTTCTTCTTACCTGCAACTCTCTTCTGGAAGCAATGAGAGCTGGAATGCTCTGATCTTATGGGGAGGAGGGATGCCAGCAAGAGAGTAGGGAAAGACCTATAGGAGCAGGAGATTTCTTAAATTTAGATTTAAGGGGTCTGCTTATTTTACAAAGGCTTGCTCTGCCCATAGATACACTAGTAAAACACACGTTATCTGGCTGCAGCCCTCACTGCAGTTTTGGTGTGTTGTCCTGCCTGGGTTGTGCTGGAACTAAGAAGGTGGGAGGAGGCCAAAGTCTGGCAAGAGTGGTTAACCTGAGTGATCTGAAGCCTGGAGGATTATGACTAGTGGATGAGGTGGAAATTGGCACCTCGTGGCTTTGTGAGGCTGCTCTGACTCCTGCCTTTCCCTTTCCGGGTGCCAAGTTGAGAGGTTAACTCTATTGCTCTGGGGCGGAATTTGGTGTTTGGAAAAACTGGCCACTCTTTAGTGTCGCAGCACTACCACATCCTCCTCCCTCTCCTCTGAATATTGACCACCCAGCCTGCACACACTGCCTCCTACTCCTGGGACAATGAGGTGATCTGACCTCCAGAGCAGAGGGCTGGGAAATCCTGTAGGCCATTCTCCTGAGGTTACTTGGGACACATCTTTTCAGTGCTGTCCTCTGGTGCTTGCATGAGAAAGTCAAGGGTCCTTCCTATTCATTATGTGTCATAATTCTGCAGGAGTGATTTCAGAGAAAGAAGCATATACACTACTCAGCTTAATTATCCAATTGTTTTCTAAGAGCTAAAAATGACAATTTTCTATTGTTAGTCTCTTAATGCTAGGAGTTCTAAAACTTTATCAATTTTTTGTCTATTTATAAACATTGGAGAAATCATTCAAGATATTAAATGACTTTTCCCTCCAATAATTTGCTCCATCCATCCCCCAGTGCCCGTGTGTGTGTGTGTGTGTGCGCGTGCATCCATAGGCACACACATGCGCACACATGTACATACATGCACACATACACTCTCTTAACCCTAATGGAGTGTTTTTAGGGCAAGGCAAGGCCAAGGTAGTGCTGGAGGACAGAAACAAAAACTGTCTGTGGCTTTAGACTTTAAAGCACACAACCTTAGTGAAATGGAGTGAACTCAAAGAATAGTACAAAAATGGCTGGCCAAACATCACTAGAAAATAGCTCCCCCCTCACCCCCCTCACCCCGCCAGGCAGAAAGGGAGAAAAAAAAAAGACTGGAAAGTAATGGGATTTTACCTTTGGTTAGTACTGGAAAGAGAGACCCTGCTTCCTAGACAGAATCTCAGTAGGGAATGTCTGTACTGAGTCTCTTGACAGAAGGTGCCTTACTGATATTTCCATGTCTTGGCAGGGCACACAGCAAAAGGAGTCCCTGGGCCTGAGCAGGGTAGCAGGAGGCAGGAATAACTCATAGTGATCTGCTTGGATAGATAGCCATTGGACACCAGGTGCTCAAAGGTTATCTCTGTAGACACCTATGGGGACAGATGGCCTGTGGTCCAGATATGCCTTGGTCCTCTGTGAGTCCCCAAACTTAATCTCTGCCTTTGGGAAGGTAAAGGATTATTGTAAGTATTGAGTGTAAGCACATCAAAAGCTCATTTGTTAATTATCCCCCAAAAGGTACATTTTTAATAAACCCTGTTGGTGGTCTGAAAGCCGGCACACACTGCATAGGAAAGCCTGCTGAGACTTCAAGGGGCTGGTGGACACTCAGTCCATTGGTCTTTATTAAACACCTAGGATGCTAAATGGAGCACCATTTAGACTTAGAGGAGGCTCCATAGTCCCTTAGGGCCTTAAGTTCCTTTTTATTGCAGCAGGCTAAAGAGTTAGGGCCAAGGGAATATTAATGTTCTCCTAGTCACAATATTTTCTCTTGCATCTACAGAAATTTGGAAAATGTGAGTCAGGACAGATGAGAAAGACAGAGAGAAATACAACATCTGAATATTTCTAGGTTCACTCATTTGGAGCACAATAGACCCACAAATGAACATTTACTTTAATCTCGTTGTCTTTCATTTGATTTCTCAGATATGTGCCTTTTAAAAGGCAAATTTAAAGGTGGAGAAGGTAATCAATTTATGTTACTATAAGGTGGGCATCTACCCCAGGAGTCTAGGAAATTTCTCATAGATATCAAAGCCTTCTTAACCTTTTCTGACATTTAAAAAGCAAATAGAAACTCTGCCAGATAAAAGTGAGCTTAAAACAACGGTCAAGTTGATGTCCAATTGGAAAGAGTCTGGTTCTCCAAATTCTTTCCCTCTTACACAACTATATTATGAAATGGTACCATAGAACACTGATGTTTCTCTCTTAAAACATACATATACACACACTTTAGCACACACACCCCATGCTAAAATTGCTGTGATGGCTAAAATGAGCCCAGGGCAAACTGTCAACACAGCGAGGTCTAGATAATATTTTATCCTTTATCATTTAGGTTTTAAAAGTGGGATTCAAAACTGGGAGGATTAGAGCTGAGCTGTTGAGCAATTTACAGCTGAGCATGGACTTCCACTCTCACTGACTCTTTCTTGCTCTCTCTCCCCCTCCCCTTTTCTTTAACAAGTTAGCAGCATGTGGCTTGCCCTTGTTCCAGCAGCGATTATTAAAATTCAAAAAACACCTTTGGCCATAAACACAAGTGAAAATTGAAACACGCTCATGAAAGTTTATTATTTTTCGCTTCAATAACTTCACCATACATGGAGAATTTTATCTGCCTCAGGAGGTCTTTGGGTTAGGTAATGAAAAAGCTAAGGGGTGTAAGGGGGGTTGGGTAGGTAGGGGATCCCAAGTCATCTGGGTTGGGAGGCAGCTAGGGGGTGGTGTGCATCTTGGTCTTGGGTCTGCAGTGCTGCTCAAGTGTGTAGGCATTCATGCACTGGAGCCCATCTCCAGTCTCTCTCTCCCTTTGAGGCTGCCCTGCCTTTAGGGTAATGTCAAGAGAGCTGGGCATTGAGATGGTTTTAAGCTAGACTGCCCCGTGCTGACTTGCTGGCCTCTTATTCAAGCCATATGGCTGATTCTATATACTTCCTGCAGTTTTGCTTTGACTTTAAGACATTTTAGCTCCTGTCTGGAATCTTCAACATGCCTAAACTCAAAAGGGGTATGGGAAAGAGTGGGAAAGCAGGTATGGATGTGACAATGAAGATACACAGGGGTAAAAGGAATCCTACAATTAAAGAAGAGTGGTCGAATTGGGATAATTTACTTCTGAGAAGAGAGGTCTGACTATGTTACCTGATAATGATTTTTATTTCTAGGGAAAGAGGTAAAGAATATTAAATTCAGGAGGTGGACTTTGGTTTATGTGAGAGAGAAATATATTTCTCGACCATTTACTTGAGAGTCATTTCAGGTTTTTGTCACTTGTAGCCAAAGCTGGTCCTAAATACACAGTCATTCACTCAGGGAAATACATGGTCTTTATCAGAGATTAATCACAAGGTTTGAGGGTAAGCCTTCTAGGACCAGTGATAATTCTGCTCCATAACATTCTTGGGGACCATGACTCCATAGAGCTCATCACTTCACCATCCCTCAAATATTGTCCTTATCATCATGACCCAAGATGGTGCTATCAATGCTTAAGGTAGCAGGTGGAGAAAGAGCTGATAAAAAAAGAGGCCAAAAAGATATGCTATCTGTCTCCTAAGAGAGACTCCAAGGGTCTGCCTTGTGACATTTGTGTTTATATTCTACAAGCAAAAAGTGAGCCCCTCAGCCACATTTATTGATGAAAATTTTATCTTTATTATGAATAGCAATATGCTCAGCTAAAATTTTTATAATTAAGGAAGGAAGAGAGAAAAAAATATTGGAGAACAATGAGCAGCTTCTGCCACAGCAGTTAATAGGAGCCCAATCCTTTCCTGTTTTATTGGCCTGTGTTGTTTTAGTCATTGTGTTCCTTCCATTGTTCCATGGATCTGTATCCTTATAGAGAATTTGTGCTTTTCACTTTCTCATTCATTTTATCTTTGTGAGTTTTTGTCCATTTTGCTCCTCCATGAATTCACATGCATTCTTTTAAAAAAATATATGGTTTTATTGACTTCAGAGAGAGGAAGAGAGAGGGAAAGAAGTATAGAAACATCAGTGATGAGAGAGAATCATTGATTGGCTGCCTCCTGCATGCCTCCTACTGGGGATAGAGCCCACAACCAGGGCATGTGCCCTGATTGGGAATGGAACTGTGATCTCCTGGTTCATGGGTCAACGCTCAACCACTGAGCAACACTGGCCAGGATCACATGTATTCTTGTTCTTTTCCCTGTAAAAATCTTTCCTGAGTCAACTTTATATGAAAACTAGCAGCTTCTCAGTGTAGACTTAGAACTCAGAACAAATAATATGCAGAGAAAGATGTCAAGTTCTATCATACTGTAGACTCAGAACTCAGAACAAATAATAGGCAGGGAGAGATGTCAAGTTTATTGACCCCTTTTTAAGCTTTACCTATACTTATTTATTTATTTATTTAAATTAGATTGTTAGGGTCGAGGCACAGGTGCATGTGCTATTTTACATGGCTTATTTTGCACTCATCAATGTGGAATGAACAAAACCATCTTCTCAGATCCTTCCTGGGAATGAATTGGGACCAGAATCTCCTTTGGATGCTGTCTGCCTCAGGGATGCAGTTTCTCTGGTGCTGCATGGTTTCAGCCCCTCAGCCTGAGCAGCATGACTCACCTCCCATCATATCTCCCTGCTGCTTGCTTGCTCTCTCCCGGCTGTCTCTCTAGCTCCATGTAAGATGTTTCTGGTTGCCTCCCTTTCCAACATAATTAAATCCAGTAGACCTTCCAGTTGACCTCATGAGTGTGAGTTAAACCCATTTATGAAATATGAAATGATCCCAAATGTTCATGATGCAGCTTTCCCAGGGCGCTCTGAAGGTGGATCATAAACTAAGAGCTTTCTGCTGGAGATGCTGCAGGGAAGGCAGATGTGGCATCCCTGGAGATAAGCCAGCACTTCCATGGACTGAGCTCTGGCCTCAAGTAGTAATGATGATTCTCAGTGTTCCCTAAAAGCTTTCTATTATCTTGATGTCCCACTTCTCTTTCCACTCAAGGGTACTTACTCTTATTTTGAGCAAGTCAAGAAAATCAAGATAATATTATGTCATATTGGGTTAATGCTTTATGTTGAACTCTCTGTTTTGATTAGAGACAAGGGAACAGTTGAACTAACTGATCCATATGTGCTCAAAGGCATTGCTTGCATGTGTAGCTCATAGGGTGGACATCTTCTCTTCAAGACTCAGGATTCCCTTGGATACAAGAGAGGAATGGAAGAGATTATGAATGATGTAAGGCAAATCAGATCCACTGGATAAATAGAATTCAAAGACATTATTCACTTATGGGAGAGTTAGTGCATAAAAACAGTCGTGAAATAGATCAGAGAGAAGGCCTGGATTAGTAGACAACATCCATGCTTGACTCCTTATATTTCTGTAGAAAAGACAGGACTTCTGATCCATCCACCAGGAGGGAACAGAATTAGAGGAACATTTCTGCTCCTTTATCCATAGCTCTCACCTGAATTTTCTTTGTTTTCTCTACTTTCCCAAGATAGATCCTTATGTATGAATTATGGAGTGAGGTGAGAGTGGTAGAAAGGAAGTTTCCAATAGAACTTTCTGAACCAAAGAAGGTTTGAGTCACATCCTCCAACATAGTAAACCTAAATCCCTCTATTTGGGGGCAGGGGAACAAAGCTCATGCTTACTTTGATCTTCATCTGAGTCCTGTTTTTCATTTTGTAGGAAGCTGGGAGTGGGGAAAAGAAGGCATGACAATAATTGGCTATATGCCTGGCCTGCAGGCCCACTCCTAAAAAGCCTTCCCGGCATGGGGTTCTGTTGAGTGTTTTTCCTTCATTTCAGGATAATTCTGCCATTTTCTGTTGTTAACTATAAGCAGATAGGGAGGGCAGTTAGGGAAGGAGTTCAGGTCAGGAGAAGTATGTTACAATGGGAAAGTCTTGTATAACAAAAAGGCAAAGTGCTAAAATACTTGAGAAGTGTGTTAAGGAAGTCAGCACTTCCTACCTTTTGCCAGTCATGGGCTTGAATCCCAGTCCCACCTCTTTCTAGCTGTGTGACCTTGCACAAATTCTCTGATATCTCTATGCCTCAAGTCTCAAAGCTGTAAAATGGGAAAATTATAGTGCCTACAATATGGATTGTTTTGAAGATTAAATAAGTTATTAAATAGTGTCAAATACATAGTAAGTGTTGGGTAAGTATTAGCAATTACCACCACTGCAATCATAATCATCATCATAATCATCACAGTCATTATGAATGAAGCATTCCTAGAGGTAGGCTTAGGCTTG